>NW_026015759.1:0-28762 GCF_020379485.1 Brassica napus
CTCACGGTTCAAAGTTATTAGGTTTTCCAAGTTAGACTCGTTTTAAGGCTGAAAAAAAAATAAAAATAAAAGGGTATCGCAAACATGAGGACTTCCCGGGAGGTCACACCATCCTAGTACTACTCTCGTCCAATCACGCTTAGCTGCGGAGCTTGATAGGATCCAGTGCATTAGTGCTGGTATAATCGCACCCCGTCAGTAAACAACACTCTCGTTTCTATATATCCTTTTCTCGGCCAATACAACGGTAGCATGTGGGGCCAACTGATTTTCCTGGCCGTTTTGTTTTCTCTAGCGAAAAGTGCCGTCGAGGTTAATGGGGTTAAGAAGCCTCAAAAACACCCTGAGAAACTGCTTTTGATCTTTTTTACGTGCCGTAATTTTCTGCTGCATCCGTTGAGGGTCAAAACGGCTGAATTTGAGCCCGAAAATTGCACCGTCTATTCAACCGCCCATTATGGTCTCTGGGGCTTTCCGTAATGGTTCTATGGGTGACGTAGTTTCTCACGGTTCAAAGTTGAGAGTTTCCAAGTTTAGACTCGTTTTAGGCTGAAAAATAAAATAAAAGGGGTGCTAAACGAGGACTTCCCGGGAGGTCACCCATCCTAGTACTACTCTCGTCCAAGCACGCTTAGCTGCGGAGATGTGATAGGATCCAGTGCATTAGTGCTGGTAAAATCGCACCCGTCAGTACAACACTCTCGTTTCTATATATCCTTTTCTCGGCCAATACAAGTGTAAGGCTGTGGGCCCACATGATTTTCTGGCCGTTTGTTTCGAGCGAAAAAGTGCGTCGAGGTTAATGGGGTTAAGAAAACTCAAAAAACAACCTGAGAAACTGCTTTTGATCTTTTTTACGTTCCGTAATTTTCTGCATCCCGTTTGAGGGTCAAAACGGCTGAATTTGAGCCCGAAAAATTGCACCGTCTATTCACCGCCCATTATGGTGTCTGGGGCTTTCTGTAATGGTTCTATGGGTGACGTAGTTTCTCACGGTTCAAAAGTTATGAGTTTCCAAGTTTAGACTCTTTTAGGCTGAAAAATAAAATAAAAAGGGGTGCTAAACGAGGACTTCCCGGGGATCACCCATCCTAGTACTACTCTCGCCCAACCACTTAGCTGCAGAATTCTGATGGATCCAGTGCATTAGTTCTGGTATGATCGCACCCGTCAGTACAACACTCGCGTTTTCGTATATTCTTTGTTTCGGCCAATCCCAAGTGTAAGGGTCGTGGGGCCCACATGATTTTCTGGCTGTTTGTTTTGAGCAAAAAAGTGCGTCGAGGTTAATGGCGTTAAAAAGCATCAAAAACAACCTGAGAATCCGCTTTTCGATCTTTTTTAAGTGCCGTAACTTTCTGCATCCCGTTTGAGGGTCAAAACAGCTGAATTTGAGCCCAAAAAATTGCACCGTAATTCACCGTCACCGCCCATTATGGTTTCAGGGGCTTTCCGAAATGGTGTTATGGGCAACGTAGTTCCTCACGGTTCAAAAGTTATTAGGTTTCCAAGTTTAGACTCTTTTTAGGCTGAAAAAAAAAATAAAAATAAAAGGGATGCAACATAAGGACTTCCCGGGAGGTCACCCATCCTAGTACTACTCTCGTCCAAGCACGCTTAGCTGCGGAGATGTGATAGGATCCAGTGCATTAGTGCTGGTATAATTGCACCCGTCAGTACAACACTCTCGTTTCTATATATCCTTTTCTCGGCCAATACAAGTGTAAGGCTGTGGGGCCCACATGATTTTCTGGCCGTTTTGTTTCGAGCGAAAAAGTGCGTCGAGGTTAATGGCGTTAAGAAAGCCTCAAAACAACCCTGAGAAACTGCGCTTTATCTTTTTTACGTGCCGTAATTTTGCATCCCGTTTGAGGGTCAAAACGGCTGAATTTGAGCCCGAAAAATAGCAACGTCTATTCACCGCCCATTATGGTGTCTGGGGCTTTCCGCAATGGTTCTATAGGTGACGTAGTTCCTCACGGTTCAAAAGTTATGAGGTTTCCAAGTTTAGACTCGTTTTAGGCTGAAAAATAAAAATAAAAAGGGGTGCTACACGAGGACTTCCCGAGAGGTCACCCATCCTAGTACTACTCTCGCCCAACCACGCTTAGCTGCAGAATTCTGATGGGATCCAGTGCATTAGTGCTGGTATGATCGCACCCGTCAGTACAACACTCGCGTTTTCGTATATTCTTTTTCGGGCCAATCCAAGTGTAAGGTCGTGGGGCCCACATGATTTTCTGGCCGTTTTGTTTTGAGCAAAAGTGCGTCGAGGTTAATGGCGTTAAAAAAGCATCAAAAACAACCTGAGAATCCGCTTTCGATCTTTTTTAAGTGCCGTAACTTTCTGCATCCCGTTTGAGGGTCAAAACGGCTGAATTTGAGCCCAAAAAATTGCACCGTCTATTCACCGCCCATTATGGTTTCAGGGCTTTCCGAAATGGTGTTATGGGCAACGTATAGTTCCTCACGGTTCAAAAGTTATTAGGTTTCCAAGTTTAGACTCTTTTTAGGCTGAAAAAAAAAAAAAATAAAAAAGGATGCAACATAAGGACTTCCCGGGAGGTCACCCATCCTAGTACTACTCTCGTCCAGCACGCTTAGCTGCGGAGATGTGATAGGATCCAGTGCATTAGTGCTGGTATAATCGCACCCGTCAGTACAACACTCTCGTTTCTATATATCCTTTCTCTTTTCTCGGCCAATACAAGTGTAAGGCGTGGGGCCCACATTTTTCTGGCCATTTTGTTTCGAGCGAAAAAGTGCGTCGAGGTTAATGGCGTTAAGAAAGCCTCAAAAACACCCTGAGAAACTGCTTTCGATCTTTTTTACGTGCCGTAATTTTTGTGCATCCCGTTTGAGGGTCAAAACGGCTGAATTTGAGCCCGAAAAATAGCAACGTCTATTCACCGCCCATTATGGTGTCTGGGGCTTTCCGCAATGGTTCTATGGGTGACGTAGTTCCTCACGGTTCAAAAGTTATGAGGTTTCCAAGTTAGACTCGTTTAGGCTGAAAAATAAAAATAAAAAGGGGTGCTACACGAGGACTTCCCGAGAGGTCACCCATCCTAGTACTACTCTCGCCCAACCACCCGCTTAGCTGCAGAATTCTGATGGGATCCAGTGCATTAGTGCTGGTATGATCGCACCCGTCAGTACAACACTCGTCGTTTTCGTTATATTCTTTGTTTCGGCCAATCAAAGTGTAAGGTCGTGGGGCCACATGATTTTCTGGCCGTTTTGTTTTGAGCAAAAAGTGCGTCGAGGTTAATGGCGTTAAAAAAGCATCAAAAACAACCTGAGAATCCGCTTTCGATCTTTTTTAAGTGCCGTAACTTTCTGCATCCCGTTTGAGGGTCAAAAGCTGAATTTGAGCCCAAAAAATTGCACCGTCTATTCACCGCCCATTATGGTTTCAGGGGCTTTCCGAATGGTGTTATGGGCAACGTAGTTCTCACGGTTCAAAAAGTTATTAGGTTTCCAAGTTTAGACTCTTTTTAGGCTGAAAAAAAAAATAAAAATAAAAGGGATGCAACATGAGGACTTCCCGGGAGGTCACCCATCCTAGTACTACTCTCGTCCAATCACGCTTAGCTGCGGAGATGTGATAGGATCCAGTGCATTAGTGCTGGTATAATCGCACCCGTCAGTACAACACTCTCGTTTCTATATATCCTTTTATTCTTTTCTCGGCCAATACAAGGTAAGGCTGTGGGGCCCACATGATTTTCTGGCCGTTTTGTTTCTAGCGGAAAAGTGCGTCGAGGTTAATGGGGTTAAGAAAGCCTCAAAAACACCCTGAGAAACTGCTTTTGATCTTTTTTACGTGCCGTAATTTTCTGCATCCCGTTTGAGGGTCAAAACGGCTGAATTTGAGCCCGAAAAATTGCACCGTCTATTCACCGCCCATTATGGTCTCTGGGGCTTTCCGTAATGGTTCTATGGGTGACGTAGTTTCTCACGGTTCAAAAGTTATGAGGTTTCCAAGTTTAGACTCGTTTTAGGCTGAAAAATAAATAAAAAAGGGGTGCTAAACGAGGACTTCCCGGGAGGTCACCCATCCTAGTACTACTCTCGCCCACCACACGCTTAGCTGCAGAATTCTGATGGGATCCAGTGCATTAGTGCTGGTATGATCGCACCCGTCAGTAACAACACTCGCGTTTTCGTATATTCTTTGTTCCGCGGCCAATCCAAGTGTAAGGTCGTGGGGCCCACATGATTTTTAGGCCGTTTTGTTTTGAGCGAAAAAGTGCGTCGAGGTTAATAGCGTTAAAAAAGCATCAAAAACAACCTGAGAATCCACTTTCGTTCTTTTTTAAGTGTCGTTACTTTCTGCATCCCGTTTGAGGGTCAAAATGGCTGAATTTGAGCCCGAAAATTGCACCGTCTATTCACCGCCCATTATGGTTTCAGGGGCTTTCCGAAATGGTGTTATGGGCGACGTAGTTCCTCACGGTTCAAAAGTTATGAGGTTTCCAAGTTTAGACTCTTTTTAGGCTGAAAAATAAAAATAAAAAAAAAGGGATGCAACATGAGGACTTCCCGGGAGGTCACCCATCCTAGTACTACTCTCTCGTCCAAGCACGCTTAGCTGCGGAGATGTGATAGGATCCAGGGCATTAGTGCTGGTATAATCGCACCCGTCAGTACAACACTCTCGTTTCTATATATCCTTTTCTCGGCCAATACAAGTGTAAGGCTGTGGGGCCCACATGATTTTCTGGCCGTTTTGTTCGAGCGAAAAAGTGCGTCGAGGTTAATGGGTTAAGAAAGCCTCAAAAACACCCTGAGAAACTGCTTTCGATCTTTTTTACGTGTCGTAATTTTCTGCATCCCGTTTGAGGCTCAAAACGGCTGAATTTGAGCCCGAAAAATAGCAACGTCTATTCACCGCCCATTATGGTGTCTGGGGCTTTCCGCAATGGTTCTATGGGTGACGTAGTTCCTCACGGTTCAAAAGTTATGAGGTTTCCAAGTTTAGACTCGTTTTAGGCTGAAAAATAAAAATAAAAAGGGGTGCTACACGAGGACTTCCCGAGAGGTCACCCATCCTAGTACTACTCTCGCCCAACCACGCTTAGCTGCAGAATTCTGATGGGATCCAGTGCATTAGTGCTGGTATGATCGCACCCGTCAGTACAACACTCGCGTTTTCGTATATTCTTTGTTTCGGCCAATCCAAGTGTAAGGTCGTGGGGCCCACATGATTTTCTGGCCGTTTTGTTTTGAGCAAAAAAGTGCGTCGAGGTTAATGGCGTTAAAAAAGCATCAAAACCCCCTGAGAATCCGCTTTCGTTCTTTTTTAAGTGCCGTAACTTTCTGCATCCCGTTTGAGGGTCAAAACAGCTGAATTTGAGCCCAAAAAATTGCACCGTCTATTCACCGCCCATTATGGTTTCAGGGGCTTTCCGAAATGGTGTTATGGGCAACGTAGTTCCTCACGGTTCAAAGTTATTAGGTTTCCAAGTTTAGACTCTTTTTAGGCTGAAAAAAAAATAAATAAAAGGGGATGCAACATAAGGACTTCCCGGGAGGTCACCCATCCTAGTACTACTCTCGTCCAAGCACGCTTAGCTGCGGAGATGTGATAGGATCCAGTGCATTAGTGCTGGTATAATTGCACCCGTCAGTACAACACTCTCGTTCTATATCTTTATCCTTTTCGGCCAATACAAGTGTAAGGCTGTGGGGCCCACATGATTTTCTGGCCGTTTTGTTTCGAGCGAAAAAGTGCGTCGAGGTTAATGGCGTTAAGAAAGCCTCAAAAACACCCTGAGAAACTGCTTTCGATCTTTTTTACGTGCCGTAATTTTTTGCATCCCGTTTGAGGGTCAAAACGGCTGAATTTGAGCCCGAAAAATAGCAACGTCTATTCACCGCCCATTATGGTGTCTGGGGCTTTCCGCAATGGTTCTATGGGTGACGTAGTTCCTCACGGTTCAAAAGTTATGAGGTTTCCAAGTTTAGACTCGTTTTAGGCTGAAAAATAAAAATAAAAAGGGGTGCTACACGAGGACTTCCCGGGAGGTCACCCATCCTAGTACTACTCTCGCCCAACCACGCTTAGCTGCAGAATTCTGATGGGATCCAGTGCATTAGTGCTGGTATGATCGCACCCGTCAGTACAACACTCGCGTTTTCGTATATTCTTTGTTTCGGCCAATCAAAGTGTAAGGTCGTGGGGCCCACATGATTTTCTGGCCGTTTTGTTTTGAGCAAAAAAGTGCGTCGAGGTTAATGGCGTTAAAAAAGCATCAAAAACAACCTGAGAATCCGCTTTCGATCTTTTTTAAGTGCCGTAACTTTCTGCATCCCGTTTGAGGGTCAAAACAGCTGAATTTGAGCCCAAAAAATTGCACCGTCTATTCACCGCCCATTATGGTTTCAGGGGCTTTCCGAAATGGTGTTATGGGCAACGTAGTTCCTCACGGTTCAAAAGTTATTAGGTTTCCAAGTTTAGACTCTTTTTAGCTGAAAAAAAAAAAAAATAAAAGGGATGCAACATGAGGACTTCCCGGGAGGTCACCCATCCTAGTACTACTCTCGTCCAATCACGCTTAGCTGCGGAGATGTGATAGGATCCAGTGCATTAGTGCTGGTATAATCGCACCCGTCAGTACAACACTCTCGTTTCTATATATCCTTTTCTCGGCCAATACAAGTGTAAGGCTGTGGGGCCCACATGATTTTCTGGCCGTTTTGTTTCTAGCGAAAAAGTGCGTCGAGGTTAATGGTTTAAAAAGCCTCAAAACACCCTGAGAAACCTGCTTTGATCTTTTTTACGTGCCGTAATTTCTGCATCCCGTTTGAGGGTCAAAACGGCTGAATTTGAGCCCGAAAAATTGCAAACACACGTCTATTCACCGCCCATTATGGTCTCTGGGCTTTTCCGTAATGGTTCTATGGGTGACGTAGTTTCCTCACGGTTCAAAAGTTATGAGGTTTCCAAGTTTAGACTCGTTTTAGGCTGAAAAATAAAAAATAAAAAGGGGTGCAACAAGGACTTCCCGGGAGGTCACCCCATCCTAGTACTACTCTCGTCCAAGCACGCTTAGCTGCGGAGATGTGATAGGATCCAGTGCATTAGTGCTGGTATAATCGCACCCGTCAGTACAACACTCTCGTTTCTATATATCCTTTTCTCGGCCAATACAAGTGTAAGGCTGTGGGGCCCACATGATTTTCTGGCCGTTTTGTTTCGAGCGAAAAAGTGCGTCGAGGTTAATGGGTTAAGAAAGCCTCAAAAACACCCTGAGAAACTGCTTTCGATCTTTTTTACGTGCCGTAATTTTCTGCATCCCGTTTGAGGGTCAAAACGGCTGAATTTGAGCCCGAAAAATTGCACCGTCTATTCACCGCCCATTATGGTTCTGGGGCTTTCCGCAATGGTTCTATGGTGACGTAGTTTCTCACGGTTCAAAAGTTATGAGGTTTCCAAGTTTAGACTCGTTTTAGGCTGAAAAATAAAAATAAAAAGGGTGCTAAACGAGGACTTCCCGGGAGGTCACCCATCCTAGTACTACTCTCGCCAACCACGCTTAGCTGCAGAATTCTGATGGATCCAGTGCATTAGTGCTGGTATGATCGCACCCGTCAGTACAACACTCGCGTTTTCGTATATTCTTTGTTTCGGCCAATCCAAGTGTAAGGTCGTGGGGCCCACATGATTTTCTGGCCGTTTTGTTTTGAGCAAAAAAGTGCGTCGAGGTTAATGGCGTTAAAAAAGCATCAAAAACAACCTGAGAATCCGCTTTCGATCTTTTTTAAGTGCCGTAACTTTCTGCATCCCGTTTGAGGGTCAAAACAGCTGAATTTGAGCCCAAAAAATTGCACCGTCTATTCACCGCCCATTATGGTTTCAGGGGCTTTCCGAAATGGTGTTATGGGCAACGTAGTTCCTCACGGTTCAAAAGTTATGAGGTTTCCAAGTTTAGACTCTTTTTAGGCTGAAAAAAAAAATAAAAATAAAGGGATGCAACATAAGGACTTCCCGGGAGGTCACCCATCCTAGTACTACTCTCGTCCAAGCACGCTTAGCTGCGGAGATGTGATAGGATCCAGTGCATTAGTGCTGGTATAATTGCACCCGTCAGTACAACACTCTCGTTTCTATATATCCTTTTCTCGGCCAATACAAGTGTAAGGCTGTGGGGCCCACATGATTTTCTGGCCGTTTTGTTTCGAGCGAAAAAGTGCGTCGAGGTTAATGGCGTTAAGAAAGCCTCAAAAACACCCTGAGAAACTGCTTTCGATCTTTTTTACGTGCCGTAATTTTTTGCATCCCGTTTGAGGGTCAAAACGGCTGAATTTGAGCCCGAAAAATAGCAACGTCTATTCACCGCCCATTATGGTGTCTGGGGCTTTCCGCAATGGTTCTATAGGTGACGTAGTTCCTCACGGTTCAAAAGTTATGAGGTTTCCAAGTTTAGACTCGTTTTAGGCTGAAAAATAAAAATAAAAGGGGTGCTACACGAGGACTTCCCGAGAGGTCACCCATCCTAGTACTACTCTCGCCCAACCACGCTTAGCTGCAGAATTCTGATGGGATCCAGTGCATTAGTGCTGGTATGATCGCACCCGTCAGTACAACACTCGCGTTTTCGTATATTCTTTGTTTCGGCCAATCCAAGTGTAAGGTCGTGGGGCCCACATGATTTTCTGGCCGTTTTGTTTTGAGCAAAAAAGTGCGTCGAGGTTAATGGCGTTAAAAAAGCATCAAAAACAACCTGAGAATCCGCTTTCGATCTTTTTTAAGTGCCGTAACTTTCTGCATCCCGTTTGAGGGTCAAAACAGCTGAATTTGAGCCCAAAAAATTGCACCGTCTATTCACCGCCCATTATGGTTTCAGGGGCTTTCCGAAATGGTGTTATGGGCAACGTAGTTCCTCACGGTTCAAAAGTTATTAGGTTTCCAAGTTTAGACTCTTTTTAGGCTGAAAAAAAAAATAAAAATAAAAGGGATGCAACATGAGGACTTCCCGGGAGGTCACCCATCCTAGTACTACTCTCGTCCAAGCACGCTTAGCTGCGGAGATGTGATAGGATCCAGTGCATTAGTGCTGGTATAATCGCACCCGTCAGTACAACACTCTCGTTTCTATATATCCTTTTCTCGGCCAATACAAGTGTAAGGCTGTGGGGCCCACATGATTTTCTGGCCGTTTTGTTTCGAGCGAAAAAGTGCGTCGAGGTTAATGGCGTTAAGAAAGCCTCAAAAACACCCTGAGAAACTGCTTTCGATCTTTTTTACGTGCCGTAATTTTCTGCATCCCGTTTGAGGGTCAAAACGGCTGAATTTGAGCCCGAAAAATAGCACCGTCTATTCACCGCCCATTATGGTGTCTGGGGCTTTCCGCAATGGTTCTATGGGTGACGTAGTTCCTCACGGTTCAAAAGTTATGAGGTTTCCAAGTTTAGACTCGTTTTAGGCTGAAAAATAAAAATAAAAAGGGGTGCTACACGAGGACTTCCCGAGAGGTCACCCATCCTAGTACTACTCTCGCCCAACCACGCTTAGCTGCAGAATTCTGATGGGATCCAGTGCATTAGTGCTGGTATGATCGCACCCGTCAGTACAACACTCGCGTTTTCGTATATTCTTTGTTTCGGCCAATCAAGTGTAAGGTCGTGGGGCCCACATGATTTTCTGGCCGTTTTGTTTTGAGCAAAAAAGTGCGTCGAGGTTAATGGCGTTAAAAAAGCATCAAAAACAACCTGAGAATCCGCTTTCGATCTTTTTTAAGTGCCGTAACTTTCTGCATCCCGTTTGAGGGTCAAAACAGCTGAATTTGAGCCCAAAAAATTGCACCGTCTATTCACCGCCCATTATGGTTTCAGGGGCTTTCCGAAATGGTGTTATGGGCGACGTAGTTCCTCACGGTTCAAAAGTTATTAGGTTTCCAAGTTTAGACTCTTTTTAGGCTGAAAAAAAAAATAAAAATAAAAGGGATGCAACATGAGGACTTCCCGGGGTCACCCATCCTAGTACTACTCTCGTCCAATCACGCTTAGCTGCGGAGATGTGATAGGATCCAGTGCATTAGTGCTGGTATAATCGCACCCGTCAGTACAACACTCTCGTTTCTATATATCCTTTTCTCGGCCAATACAACGGTAAGGCTGTGGGGCCCACATGATTTTCTGGCCGTTTTGTTTCTAGCGAAAAAGTGCGTCGAGGTTAATGGGGTTAAGAAAGCCTCAAAAACACCCTGAGAAACTGCTTTCGATCTTTTTTACGTGCCGTAATTTTCTGCATCCCGTTTGAGGGTCAAAACGGCTGAATTTGAGCCCGAAAAATTGCACCGTCTATTCACCGCCCATTATGGTCTCTGGGGCTTTCCGTAATGGTTCTATGGGTGACGTAGTTTCTCACGGTTCAAAAGTTATGAGGTTTCCAAGTTTAGACTCGTTTTAGGCTGAAAAATAAAAATAAAAGGGGTGCTAAACGAGGACTTCCCGGGAGGTCACCCATCCTAGTACTACTCTCGCCCAACCACGCATAGCTGCAGAATTCTGATGGGATCCAGTGCATTAGTGCTGGTATGATCGCACCCGTCAGTACAACACTCGCGTTTTCGTATATTCTTTGTTCCGGCCAATCCAAGTGTAAGGTCGTGGGGCCCACATGATTTTTGGCCGTTTTGTTTTGAGCGAAAAAGTGCGTCGAGGTTAATGGCGTTAAAAAAGCATCAAAAACAACCTGAGAATCCACTTTCGATCTTTTTAAGTGCGTACTTTCTGCATCCCGTTTGAGGGTCAAAATGGCTGAATTTGAGCCCGAAAATTGCACATCTATTCACCGCCCATTATGGTTTCAGGGGCTTTCCGAAATGGTGTTATGGGCGACGTAGTTCCTCACGGTTCAAAAGTTATGAGGTTTCCAAGTTTAGACTCTTTTTAGGCTGAAAAATAAAAATAAAAACTAAAAGGGATGCAACATGAGGACTTCCCGGGAGGTCACCCATCCTAGTACTACTCTCGTCCAAGCACGCTTAGCTGCGGAGATGTGATAGGATCCAGGGCATTAGTGCTGGTATAATCGCACCCGTCAGTACAACACTCTCGTTTCTATATATCCTTTTCTCGGCCAATACAAGTGTAAGGCTGTGGGGCCCACATGATTTTCTGGCCGTTTTGTTTCGAGCGAAAAAGTGCGTCGAGGTTAATGGGGTTAAGAAAGCCTCAAAAACACCCTGAGAAACTGCTTTCGATCTTTTTTACGTGTCGTAATTTTCTGCATCCCGTTTGAGGCTCAAAACGGCTGAATTTGAGCCCGAAAAATAGCAACGTCTATTCACCGCCCATTATGGTGTCTGGGGCTTTCCGCAATGGTTCTATGGGTGACGTAGTTCCTCACGGTTCAAAAGTTATGAGGTTTCCAAGTCTAGACTCGTTTTAGGCTGAAAAATAAAAATAAAAAGGGGTGCTACACGAGGACTTCCCGAGAGGTCACCCATCCTAGTACTACTCTCGCCCAACCACGCTTAGCTGCAGAATTCTGATGGGATCCAGTGCATTAGTGCTGGTATGATCGCACCCGTCAGTACAACACTCGCGTTTTCGTATATTCTTTGTTTTGGCCAATCCAAGTGTAAGGTCGTGGGGCCCACATGATTTTCTGGCCTTTTTGTTTTGAGCAAAAAGTGCGTCGAGGTTAATGGCGTTAAAAAGCATCAAAAACAACCTGAGAATCCGCTTTCGATCTTTTTTAAGTGCCGTAACTTTCTGCATCCCGTTTGAGGGTCAAAACAGCTGAATTTGAGCCCAAAAATTGCACCGTCTATTCACCGCCCATTATGGTTTCAGGGGCTTTCCGAAATGGTGTTATGGGCAACGTAGTTCCTCACGGTTCAAAAGTTATTAGGTTTCCAAGTTTAGACTCTTTTTAGGCTGAAAAAAAAATAAAAATAAAAGGGATGCAACATGAGGACTTCCCGGGAGGTCACCCATCCTAGTACTACTCTCGTCCAAGCACGCTTAGCTGCGGAGATGTGATAGGATCCAGTGCATTAGTGCTGGTATAACGCACCCGTCAGTACAACACTCTCGTTTCTATATATCCTTTTCTCGGCCAATACAAGTGTAAGGCTGTGGGGCCCACATGATTTTCTGGCCGTTTTGTTTCGAGCGAAAAAGTGCGTCGAGGTTAATGGCGTTAAGAAAGCCTCAAAAACACCCTGAGAAACTGCTTTCGATCTTTTTTACGTGCCGTAATTTTCTGCATCCCGTTTGAGGGTCAAAACGGCTGAATTTGAGCCCGAAAAAATAGCAACGTCTATTCACCGCCCATTATGGTGTCTGGGGCTTTCCGCAATGGTTCTATGGGTGACGTAGTTCCTCACGGTTCAAAAGTTATGAGGTTTCCAAGTCTAGACTCGTTTTAGGCTGAAAAATAAAAAAAAAGGGGTGGCTACACGAGGACTTCCCGAGAGGTCACCCATCCTAGTACTACTCTCGCCCAACCACGCTTAGCTGCAGAATTCTGATGGGATCCAGTGCATTAGTGCTGGTATGATCGCACCCGTCAGTACAACACTCGCGTTTTCGTATATTCTTTGTTCCGGCCAATCCAAGTGTAAGGTCGTGGGGCCCACATGATTTTCTGGCCGTCTTGTTTTGAGCGAAAAAGTGCGTCGAGGTTAATGGCGTTAAAAAAGCATCAAAAACAACCTGAGAATCCACTTTCGTTCTTTTTTAAGTGTCGTTACTTTCTGCATCCCGTTTGAGGGTCAAAATGGCTGAATTTGAGCCCGAAAAATTGCACCGTCTATTCACCGCCCATTATGGTTTCAGGGGCTTTCCGAAATGGTGTTATGGGCGACGTAGTTCCTCACGGTTCAAAAGTTATGAGGTTTCCAAGTTTAGACTCTTTTTAGGCTGAAAAATAAAAATAAAAATAAATAGGACGCAACATGAGGACTTCCCGGGAGGTCACCCATCCTAGTACTACTCTCGTCCAAGCACGCTTAGCTGCGGAGATGTGATAGGATTCAGTGCATTAGTGCTGGTATAATCGCACCCGTCAGTACAACACTCTCGTTTCTATATATCCTTTTCTCGGCCAATACAAGTGTAAGGCTGTGGGGCCCACATGATTTTCTGGCCGTTTTGTTTCGAGCGAAAAAGTGCGTCGAGGTTAATGGGGTTAAGAAAGCCTCAAAAACACCCTGAGAAACTGCTTTTGATCTTTTTTACGTGCCGTAATTTTCTGCATCCCGTTTGAGGGTCAAAACGGCTGAATTTTAGCCCGAATAATTGCACCGTCTTCATTCACCGCCCATTATGGTCTCTGGGGCTTTCCGTAATGGTTCTATGGGTGACGTAGTTTCTCACGGTTCAAAAGTTATGAGGTTTCCAAGTTTAGACTCGTTTTATGCTGAAAAATAAAAATAAAAAGGGGTGCTAACGAGGACTTCCCGGGAGGTCACCCATCCTAGTACTACTCTCGCCCAAACCACGCTTAGCTGCAGATTCTGATGGGATCCAGTGCATTAGTGCTGGTATGATCGCACCCGTCAGTACAACACTCGCGTTTTCGTTATATTCTTTGTTCGGCCAATCCAAGTGTAAGGTCGTGGGGCCACATGATTTTCTGGCCGTTTGTTTTGAGCGAAAAAGTGCGTCGAGGTTAATGGCGTTAAAAAAGCATCAAAAACAACCTGAGAATCCGCTTTCGTCGATCTTTTTTAAGTGCCGTAACTTTCTGCATCCCGTTTGAGGGTCAAACGGCTGAATTTGAGCCCATTATGGTTTCATCATGGGCTTTCCGAAATGGTGTTATGGGCGACGTAGTTCCTCACGGTTCAAAAGTTATGAGGTTTCCAAGTTTAGACTCTTTTTAGGCTGAAAAAAAAAATAAAAATAAAAGGGATGCAACATAAGGACTTCCCGGGAGGTCACCCATCCTAGTACTACTCTCGTCCAAGCACGCTTAGCTGCGGAGATGTGATAGGATCCAGTGCATTAGTGCTGGTATAATCGCACCCGTCAGTACAACACTCTCGTTTCTATATATCCTTTTCTGGCCGTTTTGTTTCGAGCAAAAAAGTGCGTCGAGGTTAATGGCGTTAAGAAAGCCTCAAAAACACCCTGAGAAACTGCTTTCGATTTTTTTTACGTGCCGTAATTTTCTGCATCCCGTTTGAGGGTCAAAACGGCTGAATTTAGCCCAAAAATTGCAACGTCTATTCACCGCCCATTATGATGTCTGGGGCTTTCCGCAATGGTTCTATGGGTGACGTAGTTCCTCACGGTTCAAAAGTTATGAGGTTTCCAAGTTTAGACTCGTTTTAGGCTGAAAAATAAAATAAAAAGGGGTGCTACACGAGGACTTCCCGGGAGGTCACCCATCCTAGTACTACTCTCGCCCAACCCGCTTAGCTGCAGAATTCTGATGGGATCCAGTGCATTAGTGCTGGTATGATCGCACCCGTCAGTACAACACTCGCTTTTTCGTATATTCTTTGTTCCGGCCAATCCAAGTGTAAGGTCGTGGGGCCCACATGATTTTCTGGCCGTTTTTTTTTGAGCAAAAAGTGCGTCGAGGTTAATGGCGTTAAAAAAGCATCAAAACAACCTGAGAATCCACTTTCGATCTTTTTTAAGTGCCGTAACTTTCTGCATCCCGTTTGAGGGTCAAAATGGCTGAATTTGAGCCCGAAAAATTGCACCGTCTATTCACCGCCCATTATGGTTTCAGGGGCTTTCCGAAATGGTGTTATGGGCGACGTAGTTCCTCACGGTTCAAAAGTTATTAGGTTTCCAAGTTTAGACTCTTTTTAGGCAGAAAAAAATAAAAATAAAAGGGATGCAACATGAGACTTCCCGGGAGGTCACCCATCCTAGTACTACTCTCGTCCAAGCACGCTTAGCTGCGGAGATGTGATAGGATCCAGTGCATTAGTGCTGGTATAATCGCACCCGTCAGTACAACACTCTCGTTTCTATATATCCTTTTCTCGGCCAATACAAGTGTAAGGCTGTGGGGCCCACATGATTTTCTGGCCGTTTTGTTTCGAGCGAAAAAGTGCGTCGAGGTTAATGGCGTTAAGAAAGCCTCAAAACACCCTGAGAAACTGCTTTCGATCTTTTTTACGGGCCGTAATTTTCTGCATCCCGTTTGAGGGTCAAAACGGCTGAATTTTGAGCCCGAAAAATTGCACCGTCTATTCACCGCCCATTATGGTGTCTGGGGCTTTCCGCAATGGTTCTATGGGTGACGTAGTTCCTCACGGTTCAAAAGTTATGAGGTTTCCAAGTTTAGACTCGTTTTAGGCTGAAAAATAAAATAAAAAGGGGTGCTAACACGAGGACTTTCCCGGGAGGTCACCCATCCTAGTACTACTCTCTCGCCACCACGCTTAACTGCAGATTCTGATGGGATCCAGTGCATTTGTGCTGGTATGATCGCACCCGTCAGTACAACACCTCGCGTTTTCGTATATTCTTTGTTCCGGCCAATCCAAGTGTAAGGTCGTGGGGCCCACATGATTTTCTGGCCGTTTGTTTTGAGCGAAAAAGTGCGTCGAGGTTAATGGCGTTAAAAAAGCATCAAAAACAACCTGAGAATCCACTTTCGATCTTTTTTAAGTGCCGTAATTTCTGCATCCCGTTTGAGGGTCAAAATGGCTGAATTTGAGCCCGAAAAATTGCACCGTCTATTCACCCCCCATTATGGTTTCAGGGGCTTTCCGAAATGGTGTTATGGGCGACGTAGTTCCTCACGGTTCAAAAGGTATGAGGTTTCCAAGTTTAGACTCTTTTTAGGCTGAAAAATAAAATAAAAAATAAAAGGGATGCAACATGAGGACTTCCCGGGAGGTCACCCATCCTAGTACTACTCTCGTCCAAGCACGCTTAGCTGCGGAGATGTGATAGGATCCAGTGCATTAGTGCTGGTATAATCACACCCGTCAGTAAACACTCTCGTTTCTATATATCCTTTTCTCGACCAATACAAGTGTAAGGCTGTGGGGCCCACATGATTTTCTGGCCGTTTTGTTTCGAGCGAAAAAGTGCGTCGAGGTTAATGGAGTTAAGAAAGCCTCAAAAACACCCTGAGAAACTTCTTTCGATCTTTTTTACGTGCCGTATTTTTCTGCATCCCGTTTGAGGGTCAAAACGGCTGAATTTGAGCCCAAAAAATTGCACCGTCTATTCACCGCCCATTATGGTCACTGGGGCTTTCCGCAATGGTTCTATGGGTGACGTAGTTCCTCATGGTTCAAAAGTTATGAGGTTTCCAAGTTTAGACTCGTTTTAGGCTGAAAAATAAAAATAAAAAGGGGTGCAACACGAGGACTTCCCGGGAGGTCACCCATCCTAGTACTACTCTCGCCAAACCCCGCTTAGCTGAAGAGTTCTGATGACATCCAGTGCATTAGTGCTGGTATGATCGCACCCGTCAGTACAACACTCGCGTTTTGTATATTCTTTGTTGTTCCGGCCAATCCAAGTGTAAGGTCGTGGGGCCCACATGATTTTCTGGCCGTTCTTTTTCGAGCGAAAAAGTGCGTCGAGGTTAATGGCGTTAAGAAAGCCTCAAAAACACCTGAGAAACTGCTTTCAATCTTTTTTTACGTGCCGTAATTTTCTGCATCCCGTTTGAGGGTCAAACGGCTGAATTTGAGCCCGAAAAATAGCACCGTCTATTCACCGCCCATTATGGTCTCTGGGGGCTTTCCACAATGGTTCTATGGGTGACGTACTTCCTCACGGTTCAAAAGTTATGAGGTTTCCAAGTTTACTCTCGTTTTAGGCTGAAAAATAAAAATAAAAGGGGTGCACACGAGGACTTCTCCCGGGAGGTCACCCATCCTAGTACTACTCTCGCCAAACCCCGCTTAGCTGAAGATTCTGATGGGATCCAGTGCATTAGTGCTGGTATGATCACACCCGTAAGTACAAAACTCGCATTTCCGTATATTCTTTGTTTCGGCCAATCCAAGTGTAAGGCCGTGGGGCCCCACATGATTCTCTTCTCGTTTTGATTTGAGCGAAGAAGTGAGTCGAGGTTAATGGCGTTAAGAAAGCATCAAAAACAACCTGAGAATCCGCTTTCGATCTTTTTTTAAGTGCCGTAACTTTCTGCATCCCGTTTGAGGGTCAAAATGGCTGAATTTGAGCCCGAAAAATTGCACCGTCTATTCACCGCCCATTATGGTTTCAGGGGCTTTCCGAAATGGTGTTATGGGCGACGTAGTTCCTCACGGTTCAAAAGTTATGAGGTTTCCAAGTTTAGACTCGTTTTAGGCTGAAAAATAAAAATAAAAAATAAAAAGGGATGCAACATGAGGACTTCCCGGGAGGTCACCCATCCTATTACTACTCTCGTCCAAGCACGCTTAGCTGTGGAGATGTGATAGGATCCAGTGCATTAGTGCTGGTATAATCGCACCCGTCAGTACACACACACTCTCGTTTCTATATATCCTTTTCTCGTGGCCAATACAAGTGTAAGGCTGTGGGGCCCACATGATTTTCTGGCCGTTTTGTTTCGAGCGAAAAAGTGCGTCGAGGTTAATGGCGTTAAGAAAGCCTCAAAACACCCTGAGAAACTGCTTTCGATCTTTTTACGTGCCGTAATTTTCTGCATCCCGTTTGAGGGTCAAAACGGCTGAATTTGAGCCCGAAAAATAGCACCGTCTATTCACCACCCATTATGGTGTCTGGGGCTTTCCGCAATGGTTCTATGGGTGACGTAGTTCCTCACGGTTCAAAAGTTATGAGGTTCCAAGTTTAGACTCGTTTTAGGCTGAAAAATAAAAATAAAAAGGGGTGCTACACGAGGACTTCCTGGGAGGTCACCCATCCTAGTACTACTCTCGCCCAACCACGCTTAACTGCAGAATTCTGATGGGATCCAGTGCATTTGTGCTGGTATGATCGCACCCGTCAGTACAACACTCGCGTTTTCGAAATGGTGTTATGGGCGACGTAGTTCCTCACGGTTCAAAAGTTATGAGGTTTCCAAGTTTAGACTCTTTTTAGGCTGAAAAATAAAAATAAAAAATAATAGGGATGCAACATGAGGACTTTTTCCCGGGAGGTCACCCATCCTAGTACTACTCTCGTCCAAGCACGCTTAGCTGCGGAGATATGATAGGATCCAGTGCATTAGTGCTGGTATAATCACACACCTCAGTACACTCAGTACAACACTCTCGTTTCTATATATCCTTTTCTCGACCAATACAAGTGTAAGGCTGTGGGGCCCACATGATTTTCTGGCCGTTTTGTTTCGAGCGAAAAAGTGCGTCGAGGTTAATGGGGTTAAGAAAGCCTCAAAACACCCTGAGAAACTGCTTTCGATCTTTTTTACGTGCCGTAATTTTCTGCATCCCGTTTGAGGGTCAAAACGGCTGAATTTGAGCCCGAAAAATAGCACCGTCTATTCACCGCCCATTATGGTGTCTGGGGCTTTCCGCAATGGTTCTATGGGTGACGTAGTTCCTCACGGTTCAAAAGTTATGAGGTTTCCAAGTTTAGACTCGTTTTAGGCTGAAAAATAAAAATAAAAAGGGGTGCTACACGAGGACTTCCCGGGAGGTCACCCATCCTAGTACTACTCTCGCCCAACCACTCTTAACTGCAGAATTCTGATGGGATCCAGTGCATTTGTGCTGGTATGATCGCACCCGTCAGTACAACACTCGCGTTTTCGTATATTCTTTGTTCCGGCCAATCCAAGTGTAAGGTCGTGGGGCCCACATGATTTTCTGGCCATTTTGTTTTGAGCGAAAAAGTGCGTCGAGGTTAATGGCGTTAAAAAAGCATCAAAAACAACCTGAGAATCCGCTTTCGATCTTTTTTAAGTGCCGTAACTTTCTGCATCCCGTTTGAGGGTCAAAACGGCTGAATTTGAGCCCATTATGGTTTCAGGGGCTTTCCGAAATGGTGTTATGGGCAACGTAGTTCCTCACGGTTCAAAAGTTATTAGGTTTCCAAGTTTAGACTCTTTTTAGGCTGAAAAAAAAAATAAAAATAAAAGGGATGCAACATAAGGACTTCCCGGGAGGTCACCCATCCTAGTACTACTCTCGTCCAAGCACGCTTAGCTGCGGAGATGTGATAGGATCCAGTGCATTAGTGCTGGTATAATCGCACCCGTCAGTACAACACTCTCGTTTCTATATATCCTTTTCTGGCCGTTTTGTTTCGAGCAGAAAAGTGCGTCGAGGTTAATGGCGTTAAGAAAGCCTCAAAAACACCCTGAGAAACTGCTTTCGATTTTTTTTACGTGCCGTAATTTTCTGCATCCCGTTTGAGGGTCAAAACGGCTGAATTTTAGCCCAAAAAATAGCAACGTCTATTCACCGCCCATTATGATGTCTGGGGCTTTCCGCAATGGTTCTATGGGTGACGTAGTTCCTCACGGTTCAAAAGTTATGAGGTTTCCAAGTTTAGACTCGTTTTAGGCTGAAAAATTAAAATAAAAAGGGGTGCTACACGAGGACTTCCCGAGAGGTCACCCATCCTAGTACTACTCTCGCCCAACCACGCTTAGCTGCAGAATTCTGATGGGATCCAGTGCATTTGTGCTGGTATGATCGCACCCGTCAGTACAACACTCGCGTTTTCGTATATTCTTTGTTCCGGCCAATCCAAGTGTAAGGTCGTAGGGCCCACATGATTTTCTGGCCGTTTTGTTTTGAGCAAAAAAGTGCGTCGAGGTTAATGGCGTTAAAAAAGCATCAAAAACAACCTGAGAATCCACTTTCGATATTTTTTAAGTGCCGTAACTTTCTGCATCCCGTTTGAGGGTCAAAATGGCTGAATTTGAGCCCGAAAAATTGCACCGTCTATTCACCACCCATTATGGTTTCAGGGGCTTTCTGAAATGGTGTTATGGGAGACGTAGTTCCTCACGGTTCAAAAGTTATTAGGTTTCCAAGTTTAGACTCTTTTTAGGCAGAAAAAAATAAAAATAAAAGGGATGCAACATGAGGACTTCCCGGGAGGTCACCCATCCTAGTACTACTCTCGTCCAAGCACGCTTAGCTGCGGAGATGTGATAGGATCCAGTGCATTAGTGCTGGTATAATCGCACCCGTCAGTACAACACTCTCGTTTCTATATATCCTTTTCTCGGCCAATACAAGTGTAAGGCTGTGGGCCCACATGATTTTCTGGCCGTTTGTTTCGAGCGAAAAAGTGCGTCGAGGTTAATGGCGTTAAGAAAGCCTCAAAAACACCCTGAGAAACTGCTTTCGATCTTTTTTACGTGCCGTAATTTTCTGCATCCCGTTTGAGGGTCAAAACGGCTGAATTTGAGCCCGAAAAATAGCACCGTCTATTCACCGCCCATTATGGTGTCTGGGGCTTTCCGCAATGGTTCTATGGGTGACGTAGTTCCTCACGGTTCAAAAGTTATGAGGTTTCCAAGTTTAGACTCGTTTTAGGCTGAAAAATAAAATAAAAAGGGGTGCTACACGAGGACTTCCCGGGAGGTCACCCATCCTAGTACTACTCTCGCCCAACCACGCTTAACTGCAGAATTCTGATGGGATCCAGTGCATTTGTGCTGGTATGATCGCACCCGTCAGTACAACACTCGCGTTTTCGTATATTCTTTGTTCCGGCCAATCCAAGTGTAAGGTCGTGGGGCCCACATGATTTTCTGGCCGTTTTGTTTTGAGCGAAAAAGTGCGTCGAGGTTAATGGCGTTAAAAAAGCATCAAAAACAACCTGAGAATCCACTTTCGATCTTTTTTAAGTGCCGTAACTTTCTGCATCCCGTTTGAGGGTCAAAATGGCTGAATTTGAGCCCGAAAAATTGCACCGTCTATTCACCGCCCATTATGGTTTCAGGGGCTTTCCGAAATGGTGTTATGGGCGACGTAGTTCCTCACGGTTCAAAAGGTATGAGGTTTCCAAGTTTAGACTCTTTTTAGGCTGAAAAATAAAAATAAAAAATAAAAGGGATGCAACATGAGGACTTCCCGGGAGGTCACCCATCCTAGTACTACTCTCGTCCAAGCACGCTTAGCTGCGGAGATGTGATAGGATCCAGTGCATTAGTGCTGGTATAATCACACCCGTCAGTAAAACACTCTCGTTTCTATATATCCTTTTCTCGACCAATACAAGTGTAAGGCTGTGGGGCCCACATGATTTTCTGGCCGTTTTGTTTCGAGCGAAAAAGTGCGTCGAGGTTAATGGAGTTAAGAAAGCCTCAAAAACACCCTGAGAAACTTCTTTCGATCTTTTTTACGTGCCGTATTTTTCTGCATCCCGTTTGAGGGTCAAAACGGCTGAATTTGAGCCCAAAAAATTGCACCGTCTATTCACCGCCCATTATGGTCACTGGGGCTTTCCGCAATGGTTCTATGGGTGACGTAGTTCCTCATGGTTCAAAAGTTATGAGGTTTCCAAGTTTAGACTCGTTTTAGGCTGAAAAATAAAATAAAAAGGGGTGCAACACGAGGACTTCCCGGGAGGTCACCCATCCTAGTACTACTCTCTCTCTCGCCAACCCCGCTTAGCTGAAGAGTTCTGATGGGATCCAGTGCATTAGTGCTGGTATGATCGCACCCGTCAGTACAACACTCGCGTTTTTGTATATTCTTTGTTCCGGCCAATCCAAGTGTAAGGTCAGGGGCCCACATGATTTTCTGGCCGTTTGTTTCGAGCGAAAAAGTGCGTCGAGGTTAATGGCGTTAAGAAAGCCTCAAAACACCCTGAGAACTGCTTTCAATCTTTTTTTACAAGCCGTAATTTTCTGCATCCCGTTTGAGGGTCAAAACGGCTGAATTTGAGCCCGAAAAAGCACCGTCTATTCACCGCCCATTATGGTCTCTGGGGCTTTCCCAATGGTTCTATGGGTGACGTACTTCCTCACGGTTCAAAAGTTATGAGGTTTCCAAGTTTACACTCGTTTTAGGCTGAAAAATAAAAATAAAAAGGGGTGCAACACGAGGACTTCCCGGGAGGTCACCCATCCTTGTACTACTCTCGCCAAACCCCGCTTAGCTGAAGAGTTCTGATGGGATCCAGTGCATTAGTGCTGGTATGATCACACCCGTAAGTACAAAACCTCGCATTTCCTATATCCTCTTTGTTTCGGCCAATCCAAGTGTAAGGCCGTGGGGCCCACATGATTCTCTTCTCGTTTTGATTTGAGCGAAGAAGTGAGTCGAGGTTAATGGCGTTAAGAAAGCATCAAAAACAACCTGAGAATCCGTTTTCGATCTTTTTTTAAGTGCCGTAACTTTCTGCATCCCGTTTGAGGGTCAAAATGGCTGAATTTGAGCCCGAAAAATTGCACCGTCTATTCACCGCCCATTATGGTTTCAGGGGCTTTCCGAAATGGTGTTATGGGCGACGTAGTTCCTCACGGTTCAAAAGTTATGAGGTTTCCAAGTTTAGACTCGTTTTAGGCTGAAAAATAAAAATAAAAAATAAAGGGATGCAACATGAGGACTTCCCGGGAGGTCCCACCCTCCTATTACTACTCTCGTCCAACCACGCTTAGCTGAGATGTGATAGGATCCAGTGCATTAGTGCTGGTATAATCGCACCCGTCAGTACAACACTCTCGTTTCTATATATCCTTTTCTCGGCCAATACAAGTGTAAGGCTGTGGGGCCCACATGATTTTCTGGCCGTTTTGTTTCGAGCGAAAAAGTGCGTCGAGGTTAATGGCGTTAAGAAAGCCTCAAAAACACCCTGAGAAACTGCTTTCGATCTTTTTTACGTGCCGTAATTTTCTGCATCCCGTTTGAGGGTCAAAACGGCTGAATTTGAGCCCGAAAAATAGCACCGTCTATTCACCACCCATTATGGTGTCTGGGGCTTTCCGCAATGGTTCTATGGGTGACGTAGTTCCTCACGGTTCAAAAGTTATGAGGTTTCCAAGTTTAGACTCGTTTTAGGCTGAAAAATAAAAATAAAAGGGGTGCTACACGAGGACTTCCCGGGAGGTCACCCATCCTAGTACTACTCTCGCCCAACCACGCTTAACTGCAGAATTCTGATGGGATCCAGTGCATTTGTGCTGGTATGATCGCACCCGTCAGTACAACACTCGCGTTTTCGAAATGGTGTTATGGGCGACGTAGTTCCTCACGGTTCAAAAGTTATGAGTTTTCCAGTTTAGACTCTTTTTAGGCTGAAAATAAAATAAAAAAATAAAAGGGATGCAACATGAGGACTTCCCGGGAGGTCACCCATCCTAGTACTACTCTCGTCCAAGCACGCTTAGCTGCGGAGATATGATAGGATCCAGTGCATTAGTGCTGGTATAATCACACCCGTCAGTACAACACTCTCGTTTCTATATATCCTTTTCTCGACCAATACAAGTGTAAGGCTGTGGGGCCCACATGATTTTCTGGCCGTTTTGTTTCGAGCGAAAAAGTGCGTCGAGGTTAATGGGGTTAAGAAAGCCTCAAAACACCCTGAGAAACTGCTTTCGATCTTTTTTACGTGCCGTAATTTTCTGCATCCCGTTTGAGGGTCAAAACGGCTGAATTTGAGCCCGAAAAATAGCAACGTCTATTCACCGCCCATTATGGTGTCTGGGGCTTTCCGCAATGATTCTATGGGTGACGTAGTTCCTCACGGTTCAAAAGTTATGAGGTTTCCAAGTTTAGACTCGTTTTAGGCTGAAAAATAAAAATAAAAAGGGGTGCTACACGAGGACTTCCCGGGAGGTCACCCATCCTAGTACTACTCTCGCCCAACCCCTCTTAACTGCAGAATTCTGATGGGATCCAGTGCTTTGTGCTGGTATGATCGCACCCGTCAGTACAACACTCGTTTTCGTATATTCTTTGTTCCGGCCAATCCAAGTGTAAGGTCGTGGGCCCCCATGATTTTCTGGCCATTTTGTTTTTAGCGAAAAAGTGCGTCGAGGTTAATGGCGTTAAAAAAGCATCAAAAACAACCTGAGAAACTGCTTTCAATCTTTTTTACGTGCCGTAATTTTCTGCATCCCGTTTGAGGGTCAAAATGGCTGAATTTGAGCCCGAAAAATTGCACCGTCTATTCACCGCCCATTATGGTTTCAGGGGCTTTCCGAAATGGTATTATGGCGACGTAGTTCCTCACGGTTCAAAAGTTATGAGGTTTCCAAGTTTAGACTCTTTTAGGCTGAAAAATAAAAATAAAAAATAAAAGGGATGCAACATGAGGACTTCCCGGGAGGTCACCCATCCTAGTACTACTCTCGTCCAAGCACGCTTAGCTGCGGATATGTGATAGGATCCAGTGCATTAGTGCTGGTATAATCACACCCGTCAGTAAAACACTCTCGTTTCTATATATCCTTTTCTCGACCAATACAAGTGTAAGGCTGTGGGGCCCACATGATTTTCTGGCCGTTTTGTTTCCAGCGAAAAAGTGCGTCGAGGTTAATGGAGTTAAGAAAGCCTCAAAAACACCCTGAGAAACTTCTTTCGATCTTTTTTACGTGCCGTAATTTTCTGCATCCCGTTTGAGGGTCAAAACGGCTGAATTTGAGCCCAAAAAATTGCACCGTCTATTCACCGCCCATTATGGTCACTGGGGCTTTCCGCAATGGTTCTATGGGGTGTAGTTTCCTCATGGTTCAAAAGTTATGAGGTTTCCAAGTTTAGACTCGTTTTAGGCTGAAAAATAAAAATAAAAAGGGGTGCAACACGAGGACTTCCCGGGAGGTCACCCATCCTAGTACTACTCTCGCCAAACCCCGCTTAGCTGAAGAGTTCTGATGGGATCCAGTGCTTTAGTGCTGGTATGATCGCACCCGTCAGTACAACACTCGCGTTTTTGTATATTCTTTGTTCCGGCCAATCCAAGTGTAAGGTCATGGGGCGCACATGATTTTCTGGCCGTTCTGTTTCGAGCGAAAAAGTGCGTCGAGGTTAATGGCGTTAAGAAAGCCTCAAAAACACCCTGAGAAACTGCTTTCAATCTTTTTTACGTGCCGTAATTTTCTGCATCCCGTTTGAGGGTCAAAACGGCTGAATTTGAGCCCGAAAAATAGCACCGTCTATTCACCGCCCATTATGGTCTCTGGGGCTTTCCACAATGGTTCTATGGGTGACGTACTTCCTCACGGTTCAAAAGTTATGAGGTTTCCAAGTTTACACTCGTTTTAGGCTGAAAAATAAAAATAAAAAGGGGTGCAACACGAGGACTTCCCGGGAGGTCACCCATCCTAGTACTACTCTCGCCAAACCCCGCTTAGCTGAAGAGTTCTGATGGGATCCAGTGCATTAGTGCTGGTATGATTACACCCGTAAGTACAAAACTCGCATTTCCGTATATTCTTTGTTTCGGCCAATCCAAGTGTAAGGCCGTGGGGCCCACATGATTCTCTTCTCGTTTTGATTTGAGCGAAGAAGTGAGTCGAGGTTAATGGCGTTAAGAAAGCATCAAAAACAACCTGAGAATCCGCTTTCGATCTTTTTTTAAGTGCCGTAACTTTCTGCATCCCGTTTGAGGGTCACAATGGCTGAATTTGAGCCCGAAAAATTGCACCGTCTATTCACCGCCCATTATGGTTTCAGGCTTTCCGAATGGTGTTATGGGCGACGTAGTTCCTCACGGTTCAAAAGTTATGAGGTTTCCCAGTTTAGACTCGTTTTAGGCTGAAAAATAAAAATAAAAAATAAAAGGGATGCAACATGAGGACTTCCCGGGAGGTCACCCATCCTATTACTAATCTCGTCCAAGCACGCTTAGCTGCGGAGATGTGATAGGATCCAGTGCATTAGTGCTGGTATAATCGCACCCGTCAGTACAACACTCTCGTTTCTATATATCCTTTTCTCGGCCAATACAAGTGTAAGGCTGTGGGGCCCACATGATTTCTGGCCGTTTTGTTTCGAGCGAAAAAGTGCGTCGAGGTTAATGGCGTTAAGAAAGCCTCAAAAACACCCTGAGAAACTGCTTTCGATCTTTTTACGTGCCGTAATTTTCTGCATCCCGTTTGAGGGTCAAAACGGCTGAATTTGAGCCCGAAAAATAGCACCGTCTATTCACCACCCATTATGGTGTCTGGGGCTTTCCGCAATTGTTCTATGGGTGACGTAGTTCCTCACGGTTCAAAAGTTATGAGGTTTCCAAGTTTAGACTCGTTTTAGGCTGAAAAATAAAAATAAAAAGGGGTGCTACACGAGGACTTCCCGGGAGGTCACCCATCCTAGTACTACTCTCCCCCACTACTCGCCCAAACCACGCTTAACTGCAGAATTCTGATGGGATCCAGTGCATTTGTGCTGGTATGATCGCACCCGTCAGTACAACACTCGCGTTTTCGAAATGGTGTTATGGGCGACGTAGTTCCTCACGGTTCAAAAGTTATGAGGTTTCCAAGTTTAGACTCTTTTTAGGCTGAAAAATAAATAAAAATATATAGGGATGCAACATGAGGACTTCCCGGGAGGTCACCCATCCTAGTACTACTCTCGTCCAAGCACGCTTAGCTGCGGAGATATGATAGGATCCAGTGCATTAGTGCTGGTATAATCACACCCGTCAGTACAACACTCTCGTTTCTATATATCCTTTTCTCGACCAATACAAGTGTAAGGCTGTGGGGCCCACATGATTTTCTGGCCGTTTTGTTTCGAGCGAAAAAGTGCGTCGAGGTTAATGGGGTTAAGAAAGCCTCAAAACACCCTGAGAAAATGCTTTCGATCTTTTTTACGTGCCGTAATTTTCTGCATCCCGTTTGAGGGTCAAAACTGCTGAATTTGAGCCCAAAAAATTGCGCCGTCTATTCACCGCCCATTATGGTCTCTGGGGCTTTCCGCAATGGTTCTATGGGTGCGTAGTTCCTCACGGTTCAAAAGTTTGAGGTTTCCAAGTTTAGACTCGTTTTAGGCTGAAAAATAAAAATAAAAAGGGGTGCAACACGAGGACTTCCCGGGAGGTCACCCATCCTAGTACTACTCTCGCCAACCCCGCTTAGCTGAAGAGTTCTGATGGATCCAGTGCTTTAGTTGCTGGTATGATCGCACCCGTCAGTACAACACTCGCGTTTTTGTATATTCTTTGTTCCGACCAATCCAAGTGTAAGGTCATGGGGCCCACATGATTTTCTGGCCGTTTTGTTTCGAGCGAAAAAGTGCGTCGAGGTTAATGGCGTTAAAGAAGCCTCAAAAACAACCTGAGAAACTGCTTTCCATCTTTTTTACGTGCCGTAATTTTCTGCATCCCGTTTGAGGGTCAAACGGCTGAATTTGAGCCCGAAAATAGCACCGTCTATTCACCCCCATTATGGTCTCTGGGGGCTTTCCGAAATGGTTCTATGGGTGACGTAGTTCCTAACGGTTCAAAAGTTATGTGGTTTCCAAGTTTAGACTCGTTTATAAAACTGAAAAATAAAAATAAAAAGGGATGCTAACACACGAGGACTTTCTCGGGAGGTCCCCCATCCTAGTACTACTCTCGTCCCAACAACGCTTAACTGCAGAATTCTGATGGGATCTAGTGCATTTGTGCTGGTATGATCGCACCCGTTCAGTACAACACTCGCGTTTTCGTATATCTTTTCCGGCCAATCCAAGTGTAAGGTCGTGGGACCACATGATTTTCTGGCCGTTTGTTTTGAGCGAAAAGTGCGTCGAGGTTAATGGTCGTTAAAAAGCATCAAAAACACCTGAGAATCCACTTTCGATCTTTTTTAAGTGCCGTAACTTTCTGCATCCCGTTTGAGGGTCAAAATGGCTGAATTTGAGCCCGAAAAATTCCCCCGTCTATTCACTGCCCATTATGGTTTCAGGGGCTTTCCGAAATGGTGTTTATGGGCGACGTAGTTCCTCACTGTTCAAAGTTATGAGGTTTCCAAGTGTGACTCTTTTTTAGGCTGAAAAATAAAATAAAATAAAAGGGATGCAACATGAGGACTTCCCGGGAGGTCACCCATCCTAGTACTACTCTCGTCCAAGCACGCTTAGCTGCGGAGATGTGATGGATCCAGTGCAGTTGTGCTGGTATAAATCACACCCGTCAGTACAACACTCTCGTTTTCGTATATCCTTTTCTCGACCAATACAGTGTAAGGCGTGGGGCCCACATGATTTTCTGGCCGTTTTGTTTTCGAGCGAAAAAGTGCGTCGAGGTTAATGGGGTTAAGAAAGCATCAAAACACCCTGAGAACTGCTTTCGATCTTTTTAGTGCCGTAATTTTCCTGCATCCCGTGAGGGTCAAAACTGCTGAATTTGAGCCCAAAAAATTGCACCGTCTATTCACCGCCCATTATGGTTCTCTGGGCTTTCCGCAATGGTTCTATGGGTGACGTAGTTCCGCACGTTTCAAAAGTTATGAGGTTTCCAAGTTTAGACTCGTTTTAGGCTGAAAAATAAAAATATAAGGGGTGCAACACGAGGACTTCCCCCAGGTTCCCCCGGAGGTCACCATCCTAGTACTACTCTCGCCAAACCACCTTAGCTGAAGAGTTCTGATGGGATCCAGTGCTTTAGTGCTGTATGAATCGCACCCGTCAGTACAACACTCGTTTTGTTATATTTTCTTTCCTTTCCGCCAATCCAAGTGTAAGGTCATGGGGCCCACATGATTTTCTGGCCGTTTTGTTTCGAGCGAAAAGTTGCGTCGAGGTTAATGGCGTTAAAAAGCCTCAAAAACCCCTGAGAAACTGCTTTCATCTTTTTTTACGTGCCGTAATTTTCTGCATCCCGTTTGAGGGTCAAAACGGCTGAATTGAGCCCGAAAAATAGCACCGTCTATTCACCGCCCTTATGGTCTCTGGGGCTTCACATGGTTTCTATGGTGCGTAGTTCCTCACGGTTTTCAAAAGTTATAGGTTTCCAA
>NW_026015760.1:0-23813 GCF_020379485.1 Brassica napus
TTTTTTTCCAATTCACGTTTTGATTGAAAACTAAGAGACACTACACATTGTTAGGCAAAGAAGAGCAGGGATAATTCTACATCGGCGTGATCTGATCCAAGTTTTAGACAGTCCTTGGAACCAGACATCAACCTTCCCCCAGTCCAGTCAAATGCACATTCATGGGGTTTAGATGGTAAGACTCTCAATTTCCGTAGGTTAATTATAAATTTAATGCAAGCGTTCAAAGACCGACATCGTCCATGCACATGTACCCGGGGATGGGCTTCCAACCTAAAACCAATTGGTGATAAGTGGAGTGTCCATCCATCTTATATATTAATAAAGATCCTTTCCAATATCCGATATGAGACATTATCCCTAATACGCTCTTTTCGAAATGATGACTCTTTCTCGGAATGTTCGGGCAATGATCGATGGACCGACTTTGGCTGGATCGATAATGGATTGGATTGGACTGCATGTATCGGGCTCTGATACCATGTTAAGGTAGATGGGCTTCCAATCTAAAACCAATTGGTGATAAGTGGAGTGGTCCATCCATCTTAATATATTACTAAGGATCTCTTCCAATATCCGATATGGGACATTTATCCCTAATATCCCATTAGTGCCTACAAATAAACAAATTGTTATAAATTAATGGGAGAAAGAGATTTCTATCTCTCATCATTATGGAGCCCTTTATATATATAGGGAATTACAATAGACCGTCATAGATAAATGGAAAGTATACAAATCCTAAAGTGATTAGGAAAAGGAAATCCTAAGCTTACAAAAGAAAAGGAAACTGTCTAAGTAGAAAGGAAATATGCCTATTTGGTTATGGCATTCACAAATCAGTTCATAACACTCCCCCTTGAATGTTATAACCATAAGAGCTCGTAATACGCTTTGGATGTTGCCTCATTAAAACCTTTCCAGGAAAATCCAGTGGGACAAAACCTTGGATAAGGAAAAAGAGCACAACACGTATTACTCCCCTGATTTGAACCTCACTGAAAGGTTGATGTTGGAAGTAACTTGATGAATAGATCTTCTGAACTGTCACTTGAATGAACATGAAGTACTTGGACCCCTCTCGTCTTTTAGAACTCGTTGGTGAAGAAAAATTGGGTAGATATGTTACTTAGCCGTCGATCATCCTATACTCTGATCGATGGACCTTGACTACACACGCACCTACGGCTTGCCCCATGATAGTTGGTTTTTCTTTACCATCGGCCACACATCTGATCTAACATATTGAGTTTATGGACCTCTAACCCTGCGGCCAAATATACTCACGAATTTCTTGGCTAATGTTGCTGCGATGGTTTGTTTCAAAACCTGTCTGAGATCTGATAGATAACATGTATCAGCAAAACCAATTAACCCTTCTTTGGGCTGATTAGTATAAAATAAATCAAAATATATGTCTAATCCCTTCTCAGTGCCTTTAGGTCAGATATGAGCTAAGTTTAGATAGTAAATACATGAAAAACATGTATCTGGCCTAGTGTAGCTTGCCAGATACATCAAAACTCCTATGGCACTAAGATATGGCATTTCGGGACCAAGAACTTCTTCATCCTCTCTCATTGGACCATGCACACGAATTTGTTCTTTATCAAATCTCTTGAGTACCTTTTCTGTATATGCCATTTAATGCACAAGGATTTCATTATTAATGTACTCAAACTGTAAACCCAAACACAATTTCGTTTTGCCTAGTTTTTCATCTCAAATCTTTCTTAAGATATTCAGCTGTTTGGGACATGTATCCAGAGGTTCAGATTATCAACATACACTGATATTTTCGAATTTTTTTATGCAATGTTGTTTTCGAGAACTTGTTTTATCTTTGAGCTCAATAACCTCTGGTACTTCTATCTTTTTATCCAGTGGACCATCTAATTTCCTTTCTTATATATATAGCCAGACTTATTAGGAATCTAAAGTATTTGTATCCACCACAGGGGAGTATATTTCCTCATAACATATTCCTGGTCTATATGTGAGAATCCTTGTGCAATAAGCAATGCTTTATATCTCACGATTTCTCATATTCATTTATCATTTCTCTTACTCACAAAGACCCATTTATATCCACTGGTTTATATCATATGGTGTCTATATTATGACCAAATACGCCTCTCTTCTTTAAATAGTCTAACTCCACGTTTCCATTTAATCCAATCTGATCTTACGAGTGCACACTCTTATATTGACGTGGGTTCGTGATCCTCGTTTATATCCATTAGTTCAAGTGTTACCTTGTGTATAAATATATCATCTATGTGTCGACATTCTTATGTGCTCCATTATGTTCCAGACATGATATAATCGATTACAAACTCATTATTATCATGACCATTAGTACCCTGAAGCTTGGCGTCCCAACCTCAGTGTTTGGTACCTTGAGCCGGCCGCTTTGTTTTCATGTCTAGGATGGTTTCCTCGACCTCAGATTTGTTTATCATTCTCTGCACATTTTTTTTGTTTCCGAGGATTCTTATCTTTGGAACCTATCGTTCTACACGTTTCAAACATTGTCTAGACTCTGTAGCAACTTGATTATGTCCTTCTTGGACTTCATTTCGAATTGGTGCATTATAAGCTGGTATATAGACTTAGTCACTCTCTTTCGGGTCAGCAAAAGAATCTGGCAATTGATTAGCTATCTTTTGTAAATGTATTATCTTTTGGACGTCTAATTCACATTCTTTAGTCCGAGGATCTTGCCAAGACAATGATGTTGATTCCATGTAATCTCTTTTACTCTTTTACCAGCTTATTACTTTCTCTCTACCCCTAATCCGTATACCTGGCCTCAACCTGATCACCCATATTGGCTCAAGGTACTTAATAATCGTGGGAGAATCATATCCAACATATATTCTCATTCTCCTTTGAGGCTCCATCTTAGTTCTCTGTGGTGGAGTAATTTGTATATAGACGGCACATACAAATGTCTTACGATGGGATATGCCTGGCTCTTGACCCGTTATTTAATCGATGGGGAATATTTATGCTCACTAAATGGCATGATGCATATAACTTAGATGCATGTAAATTTCGTGTGGCCCAAGCTGTGACTGGGGGTTTTGGACCTCATAAATATGGTCTAGCAATCTGTTGTATGCATTTATAAAAGATTTCGGCCAAGTCGTTCTTGGTATGGACATGTATCACGGAATTGTCCACACTTACCCTCATGGACATACCATAATCATTTAAATGCTTGAGACATGTATTTACCAGTTATTATTTACTTAGTCTCTTTGACTGGTGATGGCCTATCAATGAGTTTCCCTTGTGTACATGCACACACGTGAGATTCTTTGGGATAACTCTTTCTTTCTTCTTTCAATGTGTGCCCATTTGTATATCAATTTTGCATTATGTTTGAACCAGGATGGCCAATCTGGTTATGCCATAAAGTGAATATTTTTCGCAGGCATTTAGCCTCTATCATCCTGATCTTGACATAGTAAAACCAGTAGAGAATGCAGGTATAGTCTCGGCCATTTTCTATGGCTTGGACAAATTTTATATATCTAAAAGGAACTTTTTATTTCCTTTTCCCATTGTTTCAATATGGAAACCACTCTTATATCTTTTAAACTCAATGAGCTTCTATGAGTGAATAAATCATTAGATCTCTTTAGTCTGGTCGTAGCCTATCATGAGAATGACTATACCCGCAACTATATTTCTTATAAACTTATATATTTGAAAATCATTCATTCCTTTTATTAAGTTCAGAGCAAACAAAGCAATAAAATAAATTCAAAGTGATAAAACAAAGCAGTATAAAAGCCAAACAAACACAGAAGTCGAAATCAACATTATTCTTTTAGGCAATCAGAAGTTTCATATTCCGTAGGATCATCTCTTTCATGATCAAAAATCATCTTTACCATCTTTATATACCAAGTGGGCTTCAAGATTCTTCCCTTTCAGACTCTCTTGATAGAGGTCACAAAGATGTTTGGGAGTCCTACATATCTTAGCCCAGTGGTTCCCCATTCCACATCTATGACATACTGATTTGGTTGAGCTTTGTGGTTTTAAAGGGTATACTACGGTCTCTGCCTCGACCATGGCTAAAATTAGGTTGATACCCAGGGCCTTTGCCATAGTGGTTCCCACGGCCAAATGTATAATAGTGGCCATGGCCACGTCCTTTCTACCCTCCACGGCCATGGCCGTGTGATCTATCATCCTGGACGTGGTTAGATTCTTTGGATTCTTTCTTTTCCTTTGCGGCCTTATTGGCTTCAGGTAATGGATTGTCCAGGAGGTCTCAATTCATTGTTTCTTATTAGCTAGCAATAGACTCATCCACAGACTTGTAGTCCTGGATTCTGAGATTCTTCCATAGCCTTTGGTAATAACACCTTTCTTGGTGATCATATCTCGATTTGAATTCTGTCCAAAGGTCTAGAGGATTCTCAATTGTCAAATACTGATCTTTGAGACTCTCAATAAGATGATGACGAAAATTAATATTGCCATGTATCAATCTTCTCATTTATTGTCTTCTATGATACATTGACCAAGTCTTTTTGACTTTAGGATAATCTTTGTATCCAATGCCCACCGTAAATAATTATCTCCAGAGAGATTTAGGGCAGCAAAATCCAGGTTGATTTTCGACATCTCAAATCATATATCACTCAATATTTAGGCATTTAATCAATCAGTCAATTTCTAGCAAGTCCAGCAATACTATTTCTATGTGCTCATAATATTATGCTTTATCAGACTAGCAAAAACGGATTCAATTAATCATGCAATTAGGGTTTAACAATCAATGGATTTTAGCAAGACTAGTAAAAAGATTCATTAATCACTCAATCAGTTTCAAAGCTGATTTTAGCAATACTAGAATTTAGATTTCAAGCATGAATTTCAATGAATCAGTTTCAAGGCTGATTGATATTTAGCATAAACCGTGTGTAAATAATCTATCTAGTATCCGAATTTATCAAACCTCAAAAACATATAATCAGATCAATCAATTTAATAGAACTCATAAGCATAATGAATTTAGGGTTTCAAGTTTCAGATATGCGGATTAAGGTTAGGACTAGAATTAGGGTTTCATGATTTCTAATCAGATCAATCAATAAAATCGAACCTAGCATACAATCTTAAACCTCAAGACATTAGATTTTATCATGAATCTATCAACCTAGCATACAGATTCTCTATTCTCAAAGATATCCAAATCAGATCAATATAACCTATCATACGGATTATTTAGGGTTTCTATTTAAAACAGATCAGATTACAAAACTATCAATCCTAGCAGATGATATAAACCTCAAGAATCATGCAATCAGATCATTCGGATTTTAAACAAGTAAACCTCAATCAATCTATCAACCTATCGGATTCAATCAATGTTTTAATAGGCTGGTCGGTTTAAAACAATTTTAAATCAGATGAACAATTAACAAGCAGGATGAGAAAATAAATCTATCAATCCTAACTGTGATTAAAGCATTAATAAAAACAAGCAGGTCGGATTTAATCAGACTTAACATATCAGAATTATTAAACTAGCAGGATAAGAATAATAAATCTAGCAACTTAACGGTCAAACAAATCTAGCAACAGCATCAGATTCAATCAGATTTAAAACCTCAATGATCAAAACCAAAACAGTTTGATTTCAAAAATATTCGATTAGAGTTTTAATATGTGATTTGATAATTATAGTATATATTAATTCTGATACTTATATTATTTAGGGTTTATAGATATATGGTTAGGGTTTATCGGATTTTAACTTGTAAAATCCGATTTGGGGTTTTAATCATGTAGGAACATGATTTAAGGTTTATCGGATTATTAGAATCCGATTTGGAGTTTTAAGGTTTTAGGGTTTAGATGTTTACCTTAACCTCCAAACGGGTTGAACGGACCACCGAGAATCGAGAAGAACTTCGCGAGCTGGTACGTGCCGGATCGGATTGTCGGGTCGCGAAGAGCATCGGGATCGTCAGTCGGATCATCTATCGGATGCGCTATCGGGATCGCCTGGTCGTCGGTACGTCAGGATGCGAACATATCGTCTAGTCGGGTACTTATCGGATCGTCGGATCGACTGAGCTTCTATCAGGTCGTCGGATTGACTGGTCGTATCAGATGGCTTTATCGGATGAGAGGGTAACCGCCGAGAGAGAAAGAAAATTTAGAGTTTATGATGATCAAAGTATCAAAACGAGAAAGAAAAGGAAATAGGGTTTCTGGTCGATTTTAGAACTCAGGGATTAGGGAGCTTCGTGCTGATAACGTGTTATAAATTATTGGGAGAAAGTTTTGTCTATCTCTCATCATTATGGAGTCCTTTATATATATAGGGAATTACAATAGACCGTCATAGATAAATGGAAAATATACAAATCTTAAAGTGATCAGGAAAATGAAATCCTAAGCATACAAAGAAAAAAAAATGTCTAAGCAGAAAGAAAATATGCCTATTTGGTTATGACATTCACAAATCGGTTCATAAATATTATAAATAAAGTACCCATATCTTACTTATATTTACATATATCACTACGTGAAAAGAAGGCATTAAATTGTGAAACAGAAAATTAATTTTGTCTTCAGTTTTTTTTTCCCGGGCATGGATGTTATCCATCGCTCTATTGCATATAACGTGGAGTACAAGTAAATATTCTAATATAGGAAAGCAAATCAGTGTGTAAATATTTGAATAGCTTAAGAAAATTGATAACACAAATTTTGTCTTGACGACAAAGTAACATTTCCAATATAGGATAAGTAAATAGAGAAAAAGACAAAATAGCACTAAATCAAATTTTTGTTCCCAAACTAGCACTCAAGATCAAAAGTCACAAAAATAGCACTTATGTTTTATCAAAGTTACAAACTTAGGGTTTAGAGTTAAAAGGTGGGGTTTAGGATTTAGGGTTTAAAGTTTAGGGTTTAGGGTTTAGAGTTTAGGTTTTAGAGTTTAGGGTTTAGGGTTTAGGGTTTAGAGTTTATGGTTTAGGTTTAGAGTTTAGGGTTTAGGTTTTTTAGAGTTGAGAAATGAGGTTTTGGAGATAAGATTTCAAATTTTGAAAAATAAAAAATTAAAATTTTTAAAGGATAAACTTAGAAAGGTGCTAGTTTGGTCATTTTAGTTTTGGAGTGTTATTTTTATGATAAACTTAGAAATGTGCTATTTTGGAGATTTGCCCAAGTAATATGTATGTAAAAATATTTCAAGAGTTTGAAAATTGATTTTATACCAACAATAAAAAGTTATAATATCAAAGTTCTCCCGGTTTTATTTTAACCTTTTTTTTTTTCTTAACCGAATCTGGTCAAACTAACCGATAAAAAAAACCTTCTTAGTAGGAAAATCTTAATTAAGATAATGAGTGCAATTAGGTTAAACTAATAATTAATAAAAAGTCGGCCGTCAACTTCAAACGGATAAGGCATTTCTCTGTCTTTAAAAATCATTTCCTTCGTCACAAAGTTTCCCATAAAAATCTCATCGACCGATCGAGAGAGAATCTTTCGTCTTCTATCGAATGGGCGGAGGAAGAGTCATGGCGACGGCGGCGAAGGTGGCTGGAATCGGAGTCGCCAAAGGTGGATTCAGGGGAGGATTCGGAGTCCCCGCGGCGGCGAATGATCAGTTTATCGTGAGAAACACCTCCGCGTCTAAGCCGGTTTCGGCTTCGATTTCATCGGCGGTTCATCCTTCCGTGGAAGAAGACGCGGTGGTCATGCGTAAACCGGTCTGGGAAGACGAGTGGGAATCGCGGAAGTGGAGACGAAGACGATCCCTAGGGTTGTTTTCGACAAGCCTCCGTCTCTTCAGGGGCTAAAGAAGCCACCGATGATCTCAAATGCCCTCAACATGTAAGATCTAATTCCATTACTTCTAATTTTGACTCTCAAACTCGAATTGCGAGCTTTCTACTTTAACAATTGACTTAATTCCAGCAATTTTGATTGATTTAATTGACTTAATTCGAGCAATCTTGATTGATTTTCTCGGTTTAGTTTTATGTTCTGTTTGGTTCTTGTTTTTGGTTTAATGGATTATCCAACTCTTAAATCATAAAATTTTAAAAGTTTGTCACTTTGAAACGTGTTAGTTTGATTTATGTTCTTACATCCATTTTTATAACTAGTTACATACATCGAGACCTGTTCTTATGTTTGGTTCTTGTTTAATTTAGTGATGGAGTGTATTATTTGAAACTTAAAGTATGTCTCTTTGAAACATTTAGTTTGATTTATGTTCTTATACCCATGTATTTAACTAGTTACATAACTCGAAGCTTGTGCTAATGGTTGACTCTTTTTCTTATGGATCCGACCTCCGTTGTGTTAGGCGTGTATGGAAGGGTCAAATGAAGTTGGTTCTGTTTCAAGAATGTTTTCAAGTTTTCAACCTTCTGAGAACAGAGCTGTTGAATCAGCTGTTCCACAGGTTGCTCTTAAGGCTTTTGCTTTTCTCAGTGAAAACACCGCCGCGCAGGTATAATCCATCTCTTCTCCTCGCCTTTCTTCTCAGTTCGAATTGTTTCCGTTAAAGCTTCACTGGTGCTAGTCTTGAGAGTCTGATCGTTTCTCATTGTACTCTGTTGTTACTTTTACTTTTCCATTGCGTCTGACCCAAAGGTGTGGGATGCTGTCATGGAAAACAAGGATCTCATGAATTTCTTGAGACCAACAGTAAGAACTTCCTTTTGGTGTTTTAATGTCTTTTATATGACAAATCAATCTTGACAGAAAGTTTTTTTTGTTTTTGTTTTCCCGTTTGCAGCTGCTTCAACTAAGGATGAAGCTGACAATGACGACAAATCTGAACTTTCTAGCGAGACTGAATGAAGAAGACAGTGAAGAGAAGCCAATCCAGCTCATGGAGATTCTGCGAGACATGAAGCTGAAAGCTGTTCAAATGATGGAAAATGTATCTTCCTACTTTGGGGGTTTGTTCAGGACGAGACTTTCACAGAGGGTGGACAGGAGAGGAAGAGATGTTGCTCAACGACCCTACTACTCTCTTTGGATTAGCTGTTTGCGTTATTTTCATGGTAGTTCTGAAACGTGCTAACAAGTTCCAGTTTCCTTTTAAACTTGCCGATATAGCTTATAACTACTGTGTTCTCTTTCTGCTACTTCATTATCGTTTAGAGTTTTTTTTTTTAAACTGTTCTACTTATGTTTGGAATGATTTGGAACTTGCCTTTGATATTTTCATAAATAAAAGTATGCTTTGGTTGAATTATATATGTAATTGCAATTTATAAGTTTATATTCCCATCATGTAAATCAATGTGTACTAGAAAACTATCATGGTAGCTATGGCTGCATAAGCATTGGGGCCCGTTTGTGTTTCTCCATCTGGATGAGCCATTTGGACGAAAATGAAAGTTTTGTTTGTTTTAGACACTAAAAGTGCAATTCATTCAGATGGATCATCCGGATGACTTTTGGAAATTTAGGCTTAATTTTAAAGTTCATCCAGCTGAACCAATTTGGATCATTTGGGAGATGGTTCATTCAAAATAGTATAATGTCTATTATGCCTTAATATAATTCACAAATTACAAATCTAAAATAATATCATTTTTGTCACACACGAAAACTGACAAACCACAAAAATGTGTTTTCCCGCAAAAATCTAAAAACTAATTTTTCCACGCCAAAACCCCAAAAAACACAAAAAACGCATTTTCTCGCCAAAATTGTAAAAACGTGTTTTTCCACAAAAATTCCAAAAACGTGTTTTCCCGCAAAACCGCAAAAACGTGTTTTCATGCCAAAATCACAAAAAACATGTTTTCACGCCGAAACCCCAAAACGCAAATTTCCGTCAAAATCGCAAAAACGTGTTTTCCCGCTAAAATTGCAAAATCTCGTTTTTTCCGCCAAAATTGTAAAAACGCATTTTCACGCCAAAACTCCAAAAACGCGTTTTCCCGCAAAAACCGCAAAAATGCGTTTTTCCGCTAAACCAAAAATCTTATTTTCCCGCCAAAACCACAAAAAAACTCGTTAATTTTGAAATAATTATAATGTAAATATATTAGACTAAATAATTAAATGTAACATAGTTAAAATTAATATCAAATAATATTATTAAATCAACACAAGAGTATTTTGGCAATTTGTTTATTAAACTCATTTGGATGGAAATAAAAACAAAGAAACAAACATAAGATCCATTTAGATAATTCATCTAGATGAACTATGTGGATAGACAAACAAACAGTCACAAAAATCTGAATGAATCTTCTGAATAGATCATACAAATACAAATGAATCGAGATGACAAATGGTGAAACAAACAGACCCGTTGTAAATTTATAAATTTATACGGTAGTCATTAGGAAGTTACAGCCGGATTTACTCTTACTAGGGCTTGTTGAGTTTGGCCGGATTTGAGGAAGATTGCCGTGAACATATTGCTCAACATGACCGTGAACAGAGCTAGCAAGGCAAGGCTGTGGAATCAGCGTTGCTTAACAAATCTGATCGTTTGGGATTATTTTGTTCTTACTAATAGCGTTGCTATATGGTTGGCTTAAAAACGACGTCGTCTGCAATACTGTGGGTTCCTACGCTATTGTTGAAAGAAGTTGGCCGGAATCCAGGAAAGATCCGGCGGCGCTTCTTATTGAGTGGGGTTGTTTTACAACGGTAAAGATCTTGATCATCAATCAGTCATTTGCTTAAATGTAACACATTTTGCTTTTAATTTCAATATAAAAATAGGATTTCTATCAAGTAATTTTGAGATCGCTATATTTCTGCTTGAATCTGTTTCACATTGCCAAAAAAAAATTTGACCTTTTTTGTATGAACAATCCGTATATATTCCTCCGCCTTTGACCTCTCTCTCATTTCTCTCTGCAGAAGCTTGTCAGAATCTAACGAAGAAGAGCTAAGATCAACCCGTTCCGAATGAAGCAACGTTCGAAACCATCGAGCAGAGGCTTTAGGAACCCTTGTTAGGTTGTTCTTATAGTCCACATAGTATATCCCGAACGGACAGTGTAACCAGAGTTCCACTCCCAGTTGTCTAGCAATGACCACACGAAGTACCCTCTCACATCACAACCATCCTTCCTGCAATACCCCAACCCAATCAGTTTATAACTTCATTTTCTCAGGTTTGTAAAGTCTTATTATTACCTAATGGCAGCTGATAAGTTGGAGAGGTAGTCTCTGTGGAAGCTAATCCTCTTGTCATCTTGTAATGCTTTCTCCATGTCTTTGAATGGGTTGTTCTTCTCATCCATACCGTTTTCTGTGATGAAGACAGGAGGGTTTCCGTAGACGTCTTGAGATACACTGCTAGTTTCCTGATTCCCCATGGGACTATGTGTAGCCAGCTTGATCCTGCCTAATGTCATTGTCAAGTAAATGTTCTCTTCATCAGACTATTGCCCTATTAAGTCAACATCTTCGGTTTTTTTTATCAGAGAATTTACATACTTTTTCTCCTATAGGTACTCCTCCTCGAAATGCTACAACAATTAGTGAGCAAACAAGACATCAGTAGTGAAGATATGATCTGAGAGATAGTGTGTGTGTGTGTATGGATCTTACAGCTTCTTGTGATCACTGCTGCATCAGAAGAAGCATCTTGTAGAATCAGTTTCCTTATCCTTGTTCTGTCGTTCCTTGTGTACAGTGTCGTGTAGTGGTTGATTCCAAAGAAGTCAAATGCCCCTTTTATGGTTTTAGACATCTCTGCTGTTATCTCTGGTAGTCTCTCTTCCACTAGTCTCTTCATTGAAGCTGGATAGTCTCCATTTATTAGAGGATCCATAAACCTATTTTTCACATCTCATTCAGTTTCTTCTTCTTTTACTTACTTTCTCTAATGCAAATTTTCATATACAAAAGTGTATCTTTATTATTTTACCATCCGATCCCAAAATCCATTGCCCTACGAGCTGCATCTCCTGTCCTCATCACAATCAGACATTGGCTCAAACCACCATTTTGCATCTAACGACATCCCTATTCGACCACCTTGTTTCTTCTGCATTTTTACATTTCCCCACATTATATTCTGTGGACCTAAGATGTTCATTTTTTCTGTTATCTGTGTTCTTTACCTTGAAGTGTCTCTGGTATGTGTGGTAAGCAGCGGCGTGAGACAAGAGAATGTTATGAGCTACAACATAAGGCTCCACAGATGACTTCCCTTCCTTACAGAACCAATGTCCCAGAAGCGAGCACCTCCCTGGAGCCTGTATCCCTGTGTCATAGCCTTGGATCGTTAGCCCGCGTGGCTCATTGAAAGTGATCCAGTACTTCACTCTGTCTCCGAATGCTTTGAAACAGGTGAATGCATAACGCTCGAAATCATCCCTGCACACTTTTCTTAGCATTTCATTTTGTCTTCATGATCAGGATTTAGCATTTTACTTACACGACTTGTCTGCTCAGCCATCCTTCATATCTGTCTTCTAAAGCTTGTGGGAGATCCCAGTGATACATGTCACATAAGGTTTGATTCCTTTGGCTAAAAGTGTGTCTATGAGACTGTTGTAGTACTCAAGCCCATCTGGGTTTACTTCCCCTGTTCCATCTGTTCAAACCCAAGTTTAACATACCTCTTAGGCTTAGCACATCTTAATGAATTAGACTTACTAGGGAATATTCTAGTCCAAGATATAGAGAATCTGTAAGCATCCATTCCCAGATCTTTCATAAGATCTATATCACTCTGTGAAAGCAAAAAAAAAATCAGAAAAGTGTTCTTGCTTGTTAGATTCTCTCATTTATTTTTCCTGTTGCGTCTTATCTTAGATTTGTTTGGACATGGTTGCTCTATGGAGAAGCACCTTATTTTTTTAATCTTCAAGTATAAGTCAACTTATGCTTCTATTTAGGTAAAACATACATACATGGAATCTATGATATTGATCACCGTAGTATCCGCATTGCTGAAATCCAATATCTTCCCTGTTGATCAATAACAAATAAACATTAAAATTGGACTTTTCTGGGTTTCTCTGTAACTTTTTGTTTGATACCTGGTTTCTTGGTGAAAGTGTCCCATATGCTATCGCTCTCCTTTGTTTCCTTCATTCACAGCTCCTTCAAACTGGTTTATTGGCAAGAGAGTGTTGTGGTTTGATCAAAATATTTGATCATTTGAATCTTTCTTGAATCAGTTTGTAGAAGAAGGAGAAGAATGTCACCTGGTAAGCTGAAGAAGCTGTCCCGAACACAAACCCATCTGGAAAACTCTCTCTGGTAATAGATTCCGATGAAACTTGCTGACGAGACGCGATGAAGAACAGATACATAACCAGGACGAGTCTCATGATATATTCCATTCGTTTGGCTGGCATGAATAAAGGAAAGCGAGACAGAGAAAAGATATAGGAGTGAAATTGTTTGGGAAAGGAAAGATTGGAGGCAAGAAAGTGTGAGTTATTATGTGCAAAGCAAAAGGGCTCCTCTCTTATGTGAAGGCTCTTCTTTGGTGTTGACATTTGTGTTTTCTCTCTTCTTATATTATTGTGTACACGTTGCTTTTACTTCTTCTCTGCCAAGACTAAAAGTGTACTCTAAGATGAATATAAGTTTGTTAGTGAGACATTGATTCACTTAATAAATACCTTTGCTTTTTTTGCATTATTATTTTCGTGCAAGGGACTGATGATTTTTGTTATTTTTGTAACTCCAACTACAAGGTAATCCAATTGAAAATAAAGTCTAGTTTATTTTAGTTGTGTATAGAAATATATAAAACTGAAAGCGCGGGTTTATTTTTCTTTTTTTTTCAATGGTCAAAATATTTAGTAATTTCATATTTCAATATTTGTGTTTTATTTTATAAAAGACTTAAATTTTTTATCTTTTTTATCATGTTTCCATTTTAAATTACTATTTATGTTTAAAAAATTAAACTTTATTTTTTTAATGAATTAAGTTGGTATAACTCTGATGAATTAATTTTATTATGTGGTTAATATTTTTAATAAAAATAATTATATACTTTTAATAAGATTTATATTTTTCAATGAAAAAATCATTTTTTTATGAATGCTTAAATTATATTAAGAAAAAAAAAAAATTAAGAATGGTTGAAAAAAATTATTTGAACTTGGACTCAATGGCCCAAAGGAAAAAAAAATGTGAGAATTGGATCTGATTTTCTTAATCGGTCCAAATGGCCCAAGAGAGATCTGATGTGGACAGTGGGCTGGATCAAAAAAAAAGGCCCAATTAGATGTGTTATTAATATTACTTGATTGCCCTTAATGAAACATGCAATGTAGGGGTGGGCATATCGGTTTAGTTTCGGGTTCGGTTTGGGTTCGGTTTGGTTTGGTTAATTTGGGTTTTATAAAAACTCAACCCAATTAAAACCAAAGTAGCTTTGATTTGGGTTCGGTTTGGGTTTTAGTTTAGTTCGGTTTGGTTTAGATTTAGTTTGGTTTTCTTTAAAAATCTATGAAACAAAAAACAATTTAAAAGCTCGATAACAAAATCTTAACCACGCCGAAAGAAGAAATACATAATAAGCAAAGATCAGACTATTTGTAATCTAATTAGTGTAACAAGACTTGTAAGCATTCCAAAACTTATTAACTAAAAGACTATTTGCATCTACCTTTTTGTTTTTTATTGATCCTATAATAACTTTGTTACATAATTTAGAGAATGAAAATTTGAGAAGATGAACGAAACGAGATGGCTACGATTTAGATGCTTATAGTCTTTAGGTTTTGTTTTCAGTACAATCTTATGTGTTAGGATTATTTGAATCATATTTGGATTTTTTAAAAAATATATGGAAGTTAAGAAAAAATGAAAAACGAAACTTTAACTAAAGTTTACAATATGTTAACACACCACACACACATATCTTTTATATAGATAGGTAAAAATATATTGATATTGGTTTAGTTTGGTTTGGTTCGGTTAGAATCCAATCCAAACCAAACCAAACCGTTCTCTTTACATAACCCAATTGGTTCATGTTTTACTCAACCCGAATGGTTTGTTTGGTTTGGATTGGATCTAACCGAACCAAACCAAACTAAACCAGAATCCAATATATTTTTACCTATATATATATAAAGATATGTGTGGTGTGTGTTAACATATTGTAAACTTTAGTTAAAGTTTCGTTTTTCATTTTTTCTTAACTTCCATATATTTTTTAAAAAAATCCAAATATGATTCAAATAATCCTACACATAAAGATTGTACTGAAACAAAACCTAAAGACTATAAGCATCTAAATCGTAGCCATATCTTTTCGTTCATCTTCTCCAATTTTCATTCTCTAAATTATGTAACAAAGTTATTATAGGATCAATAAAAACAAAAAGGTAGATGCAAATAGTCTTTTAGTTAATAAGTTTGGAATGCTTACAAGTCTTTGTTACACTAATTAGATTACAAATAGTCTGATCTTTGCTTATTATGTATTTCTTCTTTCGGCGTGGTTAAGATTTTTGTTATCGAGCTTTAATTGTTTTTTGTTTCATAGATTTTTAAAGAAAACCAAACTAAATCTAAACCAAACCGAACTAAACTAAACCCAAACCGAACCCAAATCAAAGCTACTTTGGTTTTAATTGGGTTGAGTTTTATAAAACCCAAATTAACCAAACCAAACCGAACCCAAACCGAACCCGAAACTAAACCGATATGCCCACCCCTAACATTGCATGTTTCATTAAGGGCAATCAAGTAATATTAATAACACATCTATATTGGGCCTTTTTTTTTGATCCAGCCCACTGTCCACATCAGATCTCTCTTGGGCCATTTGGACCGATTAAGAAATCAGATCCAATTCTCACATTTTTTTTTTCCTTTGGGCCATTGAGTCCAAGTTCAAATAATTTTTTCAACCATTCTTATTTTTTTTTTTTCTTAATATAATTAAGCATTCATAAAAAAATGATTTTTTCATTGAAAAATATAAATCTTTATTAAAAGTATATAATATTTTTATAAAATATTAACCACATAATAAAATTAATTCATCAGAGTTATACCAACTTAATTCATTAAAAAAATAAAGTTTAATTTTTAAACATAAATAGTAATTTAAAATGAAACATGATAAAAAAGATAAAAATTTAAGTCTTTTATAAAATAAAACACAAATATATGAAATATGAAATTTACTAAATATTTGACCATTGAAAAAAAAGAAAATAAACCCGCGCTTTCAGTTTTATATTAATTTCTATACACAACTAAAAATAAACTAGACTTTATTTTTCAATTGGATTACCTTGTAGTTGGAGTTACAAAAATAACAAAATCATCAGTCCCTTGCACGAAAATAATAATGCAAAAAAGCAAAGGTATTTATTTAAGTGAATCAATGTCTCACTAACAAACTTATATTCATCTTAGAGTACACTTTTAGTCTTTGGCAGAAGAAGTAAAAGCAACGTGTACACAATAATATAAGAAGAGAGAAACACAAATGTCAACACCAAAGAAGAGCCTTCACATAAGAGAGGAGCCCTTTTGCTTTGCACATAATAACTCACACTTTCTTGCCTCCAAATCTTTCCTTTCCCAAACAATTTCACTCCTATATCTTTTCTCTGTCTCGCTTTCCTTTATTCATGCCAGCCAACGAATGGAATATATCATGAGACTCGTCCTGGTTATGTATCTGTTCTTCATCGCGTCTCGTCAGCAAGTTTCCTCGGAATCTATTACCAGAGAGAGTTTTCCAGATGGTTTTGTTCGGGACAGCTTGCTTCAGCTTACCAGGTGACATTCTTCTCCTTCTTCTACAAACTGATTCAAGAAAGATTCAAATGATCAAATATTTGATCAACCCACAACACTCTCTTGCAATAAACCAGTTTGAAGGAGCTGTGAAGAAGGAAACAAAGGAGATAGCATATGGGACACTTTCACCAAGAAACCAGGTATCAAACAAAAAGTTACAGAGAACCCAGAAAAGTCCAATTTTAATGTTTATTTGTTATTGATCAACAGGGAAGATATTGGATTTCAGCAATGCGGATACTACGGTTGATCAATATCATAGATTCCATGTATGTATGTTTTACCTAAAATAGAAGCATAAGTTGACTTATACTTGAAGATTAAAAAAATAAGGTTGCTTCTCCATAGAGCAACCATGTCCAAACAAATCTAAGATAAGACGCAACAGGAAAAATAAATGAGAGAATCTAACAAGCAAGAACACTTTTTCTGATTTTTTTTTTTGCTTTCACAGAGTGATATAGATCTTATGAAAGATCTGGGAATGGATGCTTACAGATTCTCTATATCTTGGACTAGAATATTCCCTAGTAAGTCTAATTCATTAAGATGTGCTAAGCCTAAGAGGTATGTTAAACTTGGGTTTGAACAGATGGAACAGGGGAAGTAAACCCAGATGGGCTTGAGTACTACAACAGTCTCATAGACACACTTTTAGCCAAAGGAATCAAACCTTATGTGACATTGTATCACTGGGATCTCCCACAAGCTTTAGAAGACAGATATGAAGGATGGCTGAGCAGACAAGTCGTGTAAGTAAAATGCTAAATCCTGATCATGAAGACAAAATGAAATGCTAAGAAAAGTGTGCAGGGATGATTTCGAGCGTTATGCATTCACCTGTTTCAAAGCATTCGGAGACAGAGTGAAGTACTGGATCACTTTCAATGAGCCACGCGGGCTAACGATCCAAGGCTATGACACAGGGATACAGGCTCCAGGGAGGTGCTCGCTTCTGGGACATTGGTTCTGTAAGGAAGGGAAGTCATCTGTGGAGCCTTATGTTGTAGCTCATAACATTCTCTTGTCTCACGCCGCTGCTTACCACACATACCAGAGACACTTCAAGGTAAAGAACACAGATAACAGAAAAAATGAACATCTTAGGTCCACAGAATATAATGTGGGGAAATGTAAAAATGCAGAAGAAACAAGGTGGTCGAATAGGGATGTCGTTAGATGCAAAATGGTTTGAGCCAATGTCTGATTGTGATGAGGACAGAGATGCAGCTCGTAGGGCAATGGATTTTGGGATCGGATGGTAAAATAATAAAGATACACTTTTGTATATGAAAATTTTGCATTAGAGAAAGTAAGTAAAAGAAGAAACTGAATGAGATGTGAAAATAGGTTTATGGATCCTCTAATAAATGGAGACTATCCAGCTTCAATGAAGAGACTAGTGGAAGAGAGACTACCAGAGATAACAGCAGAGATGTCTAAAACCATAAAAGGGGCATTTGACTTCTTTGGAATCAACCACTACACGACACTGTACACAAGGAACGACAGAACAAGGATAAGGAAACTGATTCTACAAGATGCTTCTTCTGATGCAGCAGTGATCACAAGCTGTAAGATCCATACACACACACACTATCTCTCAGATCATATCTTCACTACTGATGTTCTTGTTTGCTCACTAATTGTTGTAGCATTTCGAGGAGGAGTACCTATAGGAGAAAAAGTATGTAAATTTCTCTGATAAAAAAAACCGAAGATGTTGACTTAATAGGGCAATAGTCTGATGAAGAGAAACATTTACTTGACAATGACATTAGGCAGGATCAAGCTGGCTACACATAGTCCCATGGGGAATCAGGAAACTAGCAGTGTATCTCAAAGACGTCTACGGAACCCTCCTCTTCATCACAGAAAACGGTATGGATGAGAAGAACAACCCATTCAAAGACATGGAGAAAGCATTACAAGATGACAAGAGGATTAGCTTCCACAGAGACTACCTCTCCAACTTATCAGCTGCCATTAGGTAATAATAAGACTTTACAAACCTGAGAAAATGAAGTTATAAACTGATTGGGTTGGGGTATTGCAGGAAGGATGGTTGTGATGTGAGAGGGTACTTCGTGTGGTCATTGCTAGACAACTGGGAGTGGAACTCTGGTTACACTGTCCGGTTCGGGATATACTATGTGGACTATAAGAACAACCTAACAGGGTTCCTAAAGCCTCTGCTCGATGGTTTCGAACGTTGCTTCATTCGGAACGGGTTGATCTTAGCTCTTCTTCGTTAGATTCTGACAAGCTTCTGCAGGAGAAATGAGAGGTCAAAGGCGGAGGAATATATACGGATTGTTCATACAAAAAAGGTCAAATTTTTTTTTGGCAATGTGAAACAGATTCAAGCAGAAATATAGCGATCTCAAAATAATTGATAGAAATCCTATTTTTATATTGAAATTAAAAGCAAAATGTGTTACATTTAAGCAAATGACTGATTGATATCAAGATCTTTACCGTTGTAAAACAACCCCACTCAATAAGAAGCGCCGCCGGATCTTTCCTGGATTCCGGCCAACTTCCTTTCAACAATAGCGTAGGAACCCACAGTATTGCAGACGACGTCGTTTTTAAGCCAACCATATAGCAACGCTATTAGTAAGAACAAAATAATCCCAAACGATCAGATTTGTTAAGCAACGCTGATTCCACAGCCTTGCCTTGCTAGCTCTGTTCACGGTCATGTTGAGCAATATGTTCACGGCAATCTTCCTCAAATCCGGCCAAACTCAACAAGCCCTAGTAAGAGTAAAATCCGGCTGTAACTTCCTAATGACTACCGTATAAATTTATAAATTTACAACGGGTCTGTTTGTTTCACCATTGTCATCTCGATTCATTTGTATTTGTATGATCTATTCAGAAGATTCATTCAGATTTTTGTGACTGTTTGTTTGTCTATCCACATAGTTCATCTAGATGAATTATCTAAATGGATCTTATGTTTGTTTCTTTGTTTTTATTTCCATCCAAATGAGTTTAATAAACAAATTGCCAAAATACTCTTGTGTTGATTTAATAATATTATTTGATATTAATTTTAACTATGTTACATTTAATTATTTAGTCTAATATATTTACATTATAATTATTTCAAAATTAACGAGTTTTTTTGTGGTTTTGGCGGGAAAATAAGATTTTTTGGTTTTAGCGGAAAAACGCATTTTTGCGGTTTTTGCGGGAAAACGCGTTTTTGGAGTTTTGGCGTGAAAATGCGTTTTTACAATTTTGGCGGAAAAAACGAGATTTTGCAATTTTAGCGGGAAAACACGTTTTTGCGATTTTGACGGAAATTTGCGTTTTGGGGTTTCGGCGTGAAAACATGTTTTTTGTGATTTTGGCATGAAAACACGTTTTTGCGGTTTTTGCGGGAAACACGTTTTTGGAATTTTTGTGGAAAAACACGTTTTTACAATTTTGGCGAGAAAATGCGTTTTTGGGGTTTTGGCGTGAAAAATTAGTTTTTAGATTTTTGCGGGAAACACATTTTTGGGTTTTGTCAGTTTTCGTGTGTGACAAAATGATATTATGTTTAGATTTGTAATTTGTGAATTATATTAAGGGCATAATAGACATTATACTATTTTGAATGAACCATCTCCATTCAAATGATCCAAATTGGTTCAGCTGGATGAACTTTAAAATTAAGCCTAAATTTCCAAAGTCATCCGGATGATCCATCTGAATGAATTGCACTTTAGTGTCTAAACAAACAAAACTTTCATTTTCGTCCAAATGGCTCATCCAGATGGAGAAACAAACGGGCCCAATGTCTTATGCAGCCATAGCTACCATGATAGTTTTCTAGTACACATTTGATTTACATGATGGGAATATAAACTTATAAATTGCAATTACATATATAATTCAACCAAAGCATACTTTTATTTATGAAAATATCAAAGGCAAGTTCCAAATCATTCCAAACATAAGTAGAACAGTTTAAAAAAAAAAACTCTAAACGATAATGAAGTAGCAGAAAGAGAACACAGTAGTTATAAGCTATATCGGCAAGTTTAAAAGGAAACTGGAACTTGTTAAGCACGTTTCAGAACTACCATGAAATAACGCAAACAGCTAATCCAAAGAGAGTAGTAGGGTCGTTGAGCAACATCCTCTTCCTCTCCTGTCCACCCTCTGTGAAAGTCTCTGTCCTGAACAAACCCCAAAGTAGGAAGATACATTTTCCATCATTTGAACAGCTTTCAGCTTCATGTCTCGCAGAATCTCCATGAGCTGGATTGGCTTCTCTTCACTGTCTTCTTCACTTTCAGTCTCGCTAGAAAGTTCAGATTTGTCGTCATTGTCAGCTTCATCCTTAGTTGAAGCAGCTGCAAACGGGAAACAAAAACAAAAAAACTTTCTGTCAAGATTGATTTGTCATATAAAAGACATTAAAACACCAAAAGGAAGTTCTTACTGTTGGTCTCAAGAAATTTCATGAGATCCTTGTTTTCCATGACAGCATCCCACACCTTTGGGTCAGACGCAATGGAAGTAACAACAGACTGTACAATGAGAAACGATCAGACTCTCAAGACTAGCACCAGTGAAGCTTAACGGAAACAATTCGAACTGAGAAAGGCGAGGAGAAGAGATGGATTATACCTGCGCGGCGGTGTTTTCACTGAGAAAAGCAAAAGCCTTAAGAGCAACCTGTGGAACAGCTGATTCAACAGCTCTGTTCTCAGAAGGTTGAAAACTTGAAAACATTCTTGAAACAGAACCAACTTCATTTGACCCTTCCATACACGCCCTAACACAGGTCGGATAATCCATAAGAAAAAGAGTCAACCATTAGCACAAGCTTCGAGTTATGTAACTAGTTAAATACATGGGTATAAGAACTTAAATCAAACTAAATGTTTCAAAGAGACATACTTTAAGTTTCAAATAATACACTCCATCACTAATTAAACAAGAACCAAACATAAGAACAGGTCTCGATGTATGTAACTAGTTATAAAATGGATGTAAGAACATAAATCAAACTAACACGTTTCAAAGTGACAAACTTTTAAAATTTTATGATTTAAGAGTTGGATAATCCATTAAACCAAAAACAAGAACCAAACAGAACATAAAACTAACCGAGAAAATCAATCAAGATTGCTCGAATTAAGTCAATTAAATCAATCAAAATTGCTGGAATTAAGTCAATTGTTAAAGTAGAAAGCTCGCAATTCGAGTTTGAGAGTCAAAATTAGAAGTAATGGAATTAGATCTTACATGTTGAGGGCATCTTTGAGATCATCGGTGGCTTCTTTAGCCTCCTGAAGAGACGGAGGCTTGTCGAAAACAACCCTAGGGATCGTCTTCGTCTCCACTTCCGCGAATTCCCACTCGTCTTCCCAGACCGGTTACGCATGACCACCGCGTCTTCTTCCACGGAAGGATGAACCGCCGATGAAATCGAAGCCGAAACCGGCTTAGACGCGGAGGTGTTTCTCACGATAAACTGATCATTCGCCGCCGCGGGGACTCCGAATCCTCCCCTGAATCCACCTTTGGCGACTCCGATTCCAGCCACCTTCGCCGCCGTCGCCATGACTCTTCCTCCGCCCATTCGATAGAAGACGAAAGATTCTCTCTCGATCGGTCGATGAGATTTTTATGGGAAACTTTGTGACGAAGGAAATGATTTTAAAGACAGAGAAATGCCTTATCCGTTTGAAGTTGACGGCCGACTTTTTATTATTTATTAGTTTAACCTAATTGCACTCATTATCTTAATTAAGATTTTCCTACTAAGAAGGTTTTTTTTTATCGGTTAGTTTGACCAGATTCGGTTAAGAAAAAAAAAAGGTTAAATAATAACGGGAGAACTTTGATATTATAAACTTTTTATTGTTGGTATAAAATCAATTTTCAAACTCTTGAAATATTTTTACATACATATTACTTGGGCAAATCTCCAAAATAGCACATTTCTAAGTTATATCATAAAAATAACACTCCAAAACTAAAATGACCAAACTAGCACCTTTCTAAGTTTATCCTTTAAAAATTTTAATTTTTTTATTTTTCAAATTTGAATCTTATCTCCAAAACCTCATTTCTCAACTCTAAACCCTAAACCCTAAACTCTAAACCCTAAACCATAAACTCTAAACCCTAAACCCTAAACCCTAAACTCTAAACCTAAACTCTAAACCCTAAACCCTAAACTTTAAACCCAAATCCTAAACCCCCCTTTTAACTCTAAACCCTAAGTTGTGTAACTTTTGATAAAACATTAAGTGCTATTTTTGTGACTTTTGATCTTGAGTGCTAGTTTGGGAACAAAAATTTGATTTAGTGCTATTTTTGTCTTTTTCTCTATTTACTTATCCTATATTGGAAATGTTACTTTGTCGTCAAGACAAAATTTGTGTTATCAATTTTCTTAAGCTATTCAAATATTTACACACTGATTTGCTTTCCTATATTAGAATATTTACTTGTACTCTCCACGTTATATGCAATAGAGCGATGGATAACATCCATGCCCGGGAAAAAAAACTGAAGACAAAATTAATTTTCTGTTTCACAATTTAATGCCTTCTTTTCACGTAGTGATATATGTAAAATAAGTAAGATATGGGTACTTTATTTATAATATTTATGACCGATTTGTGAATGTCATAACCAAATAGGCATATTTTTTTCTGCTTAGACATTTTTTTTTCTTTGTATGCTTAGGATTTCATTTTCCTGATCACTTTAAGATTGTATATTTTCCATTTATCTATGACGGTCTATTGTAATTCCCTATATATATAAGGACTCCATAATGATGAGAGATAGACAATAACTTTCTCCCAATAATTTATAACACGTTATCAGCACGAAGCTCCCTAATTCCCTGAGTTCTAAAATCGACCAGAAACCCTATTTTCCTTTTCTTTCTCGTTTTGATACTTTGATCATCATAACTCTAAATTTTTTTCTTTCTCTCTCGGCGGTTACCCTCTCATCCGATAAAGCCATCTGATACGACCAGTCAATCCGACGACCCTGATAGAAGCTCAGTCGTCCGACGATCCGAA
>NW_026015761.1:0-39679 GCF_020379485.1 Brassica napus
AACAAGGAATTGAATCTTAAAGAATTCCTTGATAAATGCTGGTTTGAATTGTTTTGGAGGGCTTGTATGGCAAATTGTAAATGATAAACGTTTCCAAAAAGAAATTGAAACTTAAGGGATTTCCTTACAAAACAAGTTTTTTTTATGACAATGTGTTTGGAACGATATTTCGTATTTTCAAATGATCTCTGATTCACAGCGGTCTGATCTTTATGAGATGTGGTTTTGATCTTGGTTAAAACGAAAAAGGATATTATTTGGACAACATAGTGGTGTTAAACGATTAATTGATATTTGTGTGAGAAAATGGATTCACAAGAAATAGTTTTTTTGACTTTGCGAGCTTTTGGAAGCCTTGTGTATCGCAGAATAAATTATTATAGCCATTTTGCGTGAAAGAAATTTGTTTAATTTAGGATATCTCCTGAAAAAGATTGCATAATTTTTGAAATGTTAATTTATTGTTGAAGATTTTCAAATTTAGAATAGCCATCCCGAACAAGGATTGATCTTGAATTCTTAAGAGTTTAAGCCGCTTGTATTTTTTTGATTGTTTGACGACTTTTCGTTAATTTTAGGATAAGCCATCCAAACAAGGATTGCCGGGTTAAGATTTTTGACCATGATGGTCTGCTGGTTAATGAAAGGTGGATTAAGATTTGGAGGGATTCTATTCAAAAATGTCTCTGATTCACCTGGCTTTGTGGGGGTTTAAGAATGCTTTTTGAGATTGTTTTTGACTCTTTTTAACAAAAACTTTTTTCAACTTATTGTTGAGATTATTTGTCTTAATTGTTGAGATGGAAGTTTCAAGAATTTTTTTAAATTTAATTATAAAATTGCACGGATTGTTTCGAGCCTTGTACTTGTTCAATTTGGATTGCCGACTTTTCTGAAATAAGAGATTTCCTTACAACACGCGATTCTTTTTTGAGATTTTTTATCTTTGAAGACTTTGTTCTAGTTTAGTGATTAAAGAATGCAGTCCTTACACAATGGATTTGTATTAATTAAAATTTTTCATTATTTAGAGAATTGTTTTTGTAAGACTTTGTTCAACATTTAGGAATAGTGAATCATAAAAAAATCCTAACAAGACAAAGTCTTTACAGATAACCTTTGTGCTCCAGGTGTTCCCGTTGTTCAAATTTAAGATAGTGCCATCAGAATAACTGTCTCAAGTGTAATCAAATGTGTAATGGGTTCAAATTTAAGTGCTCCAGGCTCCAGGTGTTCAAATTATAGGATAGCCATCCGGAACAAGAGTGGCAATTAGTGAAATAGAGATGCAAAATACATCCAAAGAAAAAAACCTGACTTTGGTTACAAGCATGTGTTTAATCACATCAATTTAGTAGTATTGTTCTAAATGCATAGTGAGAAGGCAAAGAGATTAATATTCTTACTAAGCCAAAGACTCCAACAAAACAAGCTCAAATGTAAATTAAACAACTAAACAAGTTCAAAATGAGGACTTTCTCATAGTACTAGACAATTACTATGAAAAGTTTAGAAGTGTATATATTAAAAATCAGATATGTCGTTCTTGCATGATGTTGTGAGTAAGGTTTCACATGAGTCATGGGACAATGATACTATACCATGTGCTCTCTTTTCCTGAAACCACAAACATAATAATAACCATAGGGAGTTAAACAACATAGCTATAAATCCTATGGAGTTGCAATACCCTATATAAAAATAAGTGCATGTACCTATCTAGTGCTCCAGGTGTGGCAATTGTGATCTCGTCTTTGAGATAAAGCACAGTGGTAATGCCTAATGAAGCATCCGGAAAACACCAAGCCGTTAGGGGAGAAGATAGGATAAGTATAAAGGACAAGTCATGAATTCGCAAAAGTAAAACTTTGCTCCGTTTATTTGTTTTGAAAGAGGAGATATATGAGCTTCTTTACCATACTGGTATAGCTATGTAAAGGCCAGAACAACAATCAATACGGGTTGAAGGAAAAAAAATAAGCAAAAGTCTTCTGGAAATACTTTTCTAAATGAAATGTTCTCTAACATTTTCAGACAGTTACACAAATTGTTTTGATCATGTTTATAAACTCACGAAGAATCTTACGCAAACAACAAAGAACTCCAAACTCAGTATGTTGTATTTCATCCACTACAGGTAACCATTTAGAGTAAGAACCAGACACAAACAAGAAAAATAACTTAAATTAAGAAACCTAGGCAGATAAAGTTACACAAACTCGACACTAAACAAAGCCGTAAGCCTGACTAAAAAACAAAGTACATAAACAAGAGTCACATGTGTTACCTTTGGTGAATTCAAGTGGTGGTTTCGGTCTCTTCAAAAAGAGACGTGTAGTAGGCTGGGTCGTAGATAGAACCACCCAAGATTTCTTCAGCACCTGACCATTGCATGTTCTATAGCAGGATTTGTGGATTCACAAATCTGTTCTGTAAATCAGAATCCGTGTGGGGTAGTGAAGTGTTGACAATAGAAGCTCCAAGCCTATAAATCTGAAACCAGAAGTGAAGAAGAGATCTTGACAAAAACCCAATCATCTCCATAGCCATGGTAAGCTTCACTGAGAATAAAAAAAAGGTTCCCATTGTTTCAGCTGAAATTCTCCTGCAACATCACCGAAGCGAAACTCCCAAATTTTGAATCAAAAATTCTTAATTACAAATAACAATTGAAAACATTCAAACTTACAATGTAGATTCGCCGTGATTTTAACACTGTCGTCGCCGCCGGTGTTCATCGTCGGTGTCGTCGCCGGTGTTCATCGTCGGTGTCGTCGCCGGTGTCGTCGCCGGTGTTCGTCTCCGGTTTCGTCGACGAGAATGTCGAGAGCGAAACAAAAGTTTTTTTTTATTATATTTATATTGATATGTAAGGGTATTAAAGTCTTCTAGCCTATTAATGAATTTATTTTTGTGATTTTCAGCTTGAGGTGCTACTTTTGGGATAAAAATTAAAAGAGTCTATTTAGGAGAATTGCCCAAAATCAATAGGCTAAGAAGTAATGCAAAAATCATCATATTTTTGACTGCGAATAAAGCTATAGCTTTGAGACAACCCCAGCCGGCTTTGCAAGATCAAGACTACCCAAAATAGACGAAGGAAAAGCTTTGGGAAAAGAATCACCAACCAAACTCAAAGAGAATTTTGGAGAACTCTAATCGAGCAAAAATCAGCCTGGATCATGGTGAATTGAGAGATGGACAAAGCATTCACTTTCTCGGTAATTTGGCTTATGAAGGCCACCTGATGGCCAAATGAAATTTTTTTTGTTCTGGTAATCAATGCATTCTTCCATCAAGAGTAAGTCAAGAAACACATGCAAACATGTCCTAGCAAGTTTATGTCTAAGTTTTTAATCAAGAGGCCCCAAGAAAAGGTATATTTTTTCCCGAGAAAAAAATCTCAACAAAATTACTTTGATGATTCATTTGTTCTTACGAACAACTTGATTATCAGGGAGTGTGAACTCTGGTCAATCGACAACCTCTCATGTTGTCTTGGTGTTTCATATCCATAAACAAGAGTGAGTGAATCAAGCTTTCCGCAACTCTTGTGACAAATGCTAAATCATTCTCTCTTGACTCTAGGCACTATAAAAAACCCTGATAATATTAGTTTAGTGTAACACTAGTTTGTTCGTGTTTGTATTTCTGAAGAAAGAAACGTTTTGGTCTTGACAAAATAAAAGATTTTGAGCTTCAAATATGTTTTTGATAACATTATACATTCTTTAAAAGAAACTTGACCAGGTATACTCTTTGAAACAAAAATGTTTTCTTAGTGATAAAAACAAGTCTAGCTTGTTCTTGAGTCTTGATCTGTTTTCTACAACACAACATAAGTATGATACTCATGAAAAGAAATTAGAAAAAAAAAATTGAGTCAAAAAAATTTTTGTTTTAGGAACTTTGTGAAGCCACCAAAAAAAACAAAACCACAACCGAATATGGACTAACCGAAAACCAAGAAAAAAATACAACCTTTGAGACTCCATAGAGCGTCTACATCAGCAAAAAAACTTCTCTCGAAAGATGACATGTGGCATTATTATTTAAAAATAGAAAATAAATAATAAGTAAATTTGCAATATAAGAAAAATATATAATAAGTAAATAAACAATATAAGAAATAGAAACATTGCATTAAACAATAATAACTAAATATACAATATAAGGAAAATAAATAATAAGTAAATATACAATATAATAAATAAAAATATTACATTAAACATCTATCATAATATAATCATTTGATATAAAAACAAAAAAATTAGAATAAGTAAATATACAATTGAGAAATGAAAAACTAAATAAACATCTATAAAATAATAACTAAATACAAAATATAAGAAATCGAAATATTATACTAAACATTATCGTATTAAACATTATCTTATTAATAGAATAAGTAAATATAAAAGATAAGAAAATAAATAATAAGTAAATATAGTATATAAGAAATAAATATTACATTAAATATATATCATAATATTATCATTGATATAAATATAAAAAATAAGAAAGATAAACATTAAGTAAATACACACAATATAAAAAATGGAAAAACTAAATTAAACATATATCTGAAAAATGTAAAGTTAAATAAATAAAGTAAATTTACATTATAAAATATTACACTAACATAAATTATAATATTAGAATAAGTAAATATAAAATATAAGAAAAATAAATTATAAGTAAATATACAATATAAAAATACAAAAAATATATTAACTTTTATCTGAAAATATATATAATGTAAATAATAAGTAATATATAATATACGAAATAGAAATATTACATTAAACATCTATACTAATAAAATGGATCTTTTGAGGCTCCATAGAGCGTCCACATCAGCAAGAAAAACTTCTCCCGAAAGATGACACGTGGCATTATTATTTAAAAAATAGAAAATAAATAATAAGTAAATTTTCAATATAAGAAAAAATATAATAAGTAAATAAACAATATAAGAAATAGAAACATTGTATTAAACAATAATAAGTAAATATACAATATAAGAAAAAATAAATAATAAGTAAATATAAAATATAATAAATAGAAATATTACATTAAACATCTATCATAATATAATCATTTGATATAAAAACAAAAAATTAGAATAAGTAAATATACAATTGAGAAATGAAAAACTAAATTAAACATCTATAAAATAATAAGTAAATACAAAATATAAGAAATCGAAATATTATACTAAACAACATTATCGTATTAAACATTATCTTATTAATAGAATAAGTAAATATAAAAGATAAGAAAAATAAATAATAAGTAAATATAGTATATAAGATAAAAATATTACATTAAATATATATCGTAATATTATCATTGATATAAATATAAAAATAAGAAAAGATAAACATTAAGTAAATACACAATATAAAAAATGGAAAAACTAAATTAAACATATATCTGAAAAATGTAAACTTAAATAAATAAAATTAAATTTACATTATAAAAATATTACACTAAACATAAATTATAATATTAGAATAAGTAAATATAAAATATAAGAAAAATAAATTATAAGTAAATATACAATATAAAAATACAAAAATACATTAAACCTTTATCTGAAAAATATATAATAATCTAAATAATAAGTAAATATAATATAAGAAATAGAAATATTACATTAAACATCTATCGTAATATTATGATTTGATATAAAACAAAACAATTAGATAAATAAATATACAATATAAGAAATAAAAAAACTACATTAAAAGTCTATCTGAAAATGTATAGTTTAACATTTTATTATTTTCAAATATTTTTGTAAGTAAATATACAATATAAGAAAAATAAGCATAGAATATAAGATAATATTTTTTATCACATTAAACATCTATCATAATATTATCATTTGATATAAAAACAAGAAAAATTAGAATAAGTAAATTTATAGTATAAGAAAAAAAAAAGGTGAAATACAATTAAGAAATGAAAAGACTAAATTAAACATATCTCTGAAAAAATGTATAGTAAAATAAATAAAATAATAATAAATATACTATATAGAAATACAGTATTATATTAAACATCTACCGTAATATTAGAATAAGTAAATATACAGTATAAAGAAAATACAAAATAAGTAAATATACAATATTAGAACTGGAAAAACTAAATTAAACATCTATCTGAAAAATGTATAGTAAAATAAATAATTAGTAAATATAGACTATAAGACATAAAAATATGGATCATCTTTTTTGGAGAGTTAATCCAAAAATGGAGGATCACCAATTTGCGTGGATATTATGGTATATTTAGAAAGGTCGAAACAACAAAGTTTTTAGCAATTTGGATGTTGATCCAAGAGATACCCTTAAACTACCGGAATAGAATCAACACTTTAGGCGGAGGCACATGTAACAAATAATTAGAGGGTTGCAAATCAATTACATGAAAGAATTGTACCAACAATACCAGGAAAATGGGTGTTTCATAGATTGCTCATGGATGATAAGGAACAATTCTTAGGACAAGGCTGGTACATCACTTTAGGGGTTTTGATGGATTGCTAGGGGCACGGAATGTCCGGGCAAGTCTTTCACTTCTTCATTCGGAGGTAGAAGCGCTAATATGGGCAATGGAATGCATGAGGAATTTACGGTAATTTCAGGTCACATTTGCGACAGATTGTTCTCAATTGATAAAGATGGTTTCGGAACCAGAAGAATGACCAGCGTTTGACAATTATCAGGAAGACATTAAACTGCTGAAAAGAAGCTTCCTAAACTCAGAGATCGTTCATGTACCTCAGACAGAAAATCAAAGGCGGATAGCTTAGCACGCAGTGCTAGGAAACAACCGTCTTTCGTCGTTCACATGGACAGAGTTACCGGTTTGGTTTACAAAGTCAGCATGAGTTTGTAGATGATTGATGTAAAAAAAAGACATAAAAATTTAGTATAAAAATAAATAATAAGAAATATTATTATGATATTTTATTTTTATTCTAATATTATAATAGATTTATAATTTAATATTATGTAATATTTAATATTATTGTTAGTAATATTAATCATATAGAAATGTTATATACTATAATAAGTAAATATAAAATATAAGAAAAAATAAATAATAGTAAATATAGTATATAAGAAATAAAGATTATATTAAATATATCGTAATATTATGATTGATATAAAAGCAGAAAATTTATAATAAATAACTATACAAAATAAGAGAAGATAAACATTAAGTAAATATACATATAAAAAAAACAAAATTAAACATTTATCTGAATTAAACATTTATTAAAGAGTTAAAATACATCTAGACTTAGGGTTTAGAGTTACGGGGTGGAGTTTGTGGATGATGATTTCAAAGTTTGAAAATAAAAAAGAAATATTTAAATTTTCAAAATAAAATGGGTTATTTGGTCATTTCCTTATTGATGACTATTTTGTGACAAAAACTTAAAAACGACTATTTGAAAGAGTTGCCCTACAAATTAAGAAAATTTAAATAATAAGTAAATATATAATAAAAAAATGGAAACTATATAAAACATCTATAAGAAAAATGTATAGTCTTCTGTTTTTTTCTAAAGAAATTACTATTCACACAAACATACAATTTAGAATTTTGTTGTTGTTCAGAATACAACGTTCAAATGAATAACTATATAGTTAACATTTAAAATCAAAATAGTCCCGCGCGTAGCGCGGATTAACTCCTAGTTGGTTTAAAAGCAAGTTTCTTTTCCTCTCTAAACCATTCTCAACTTTCTATCTTTTACCATTGTTATTTTTATTTACATTGAAAGAAAAAATCAAGAGAAATGGCCTTAGATAGCCATACGCCAACTTTTTCTTCCCAATCTAGACTTCAAGGTCCAATGTTTCATTTAAGATGATCAATTAACTTTTTATCTTTTTCATTAATTTCCCAATTAATTAAAACAAAAAAAATTGAATCCAAGATTATTCAATCATCGTCGTCGTCTTCACCTCCTTCATCTCACCGTCATCAGCTCTGGCGTCACTCTCCTTCGTCGTCCCCTAGATCCGCCGTCATCGTCTGTCAGCTCTGCCATCGTTGTTCCTTAGCTTTGCGAAAATCTCTCTCAGCTCCGTCAAAGTCAGTTATGACGGTCTCTCTTAGCTCCATCGTCGACGATCTCCCTCAGCTCCGTCGTTGTCGATCTGCCATCGATGATCTCCCTCAGCTTTGACGTCGACAATCTCTCTCAGTTTTGTTGTATCTTATTATGGTCATCATCAAGGTATATCATATCCATAGTCTTCTACGGTTGATTATTTGAAAAAAAAAAATCTTTTCAAACCATTTTGGAAGGTTTTCAATTAGATTGGTTATGTTGTTTACGAAGTAACATAACGATGATTGACATAATGTTTAGCTATGGAGAAATAAATATTGATCCTGAAATTGATGTTGTGATTCATCATGAGGACTGATTAGCTATGGAGGAAGGGCCTCATGTTTTGAATAAGAATATTGTGCACAAAGTGTTTGACATAATGTTTCTAAGAAGACACAAAGTGCATGGGAAGAAGAAACATATGTTGGCTCCTAAATCATAGAAATTAAGTAACAAAGAGCTACTTTACTGAATTTGCTTCCCAAAAGTCAGGTTATCAATTCTGATATGAAACCCATTTGTAGATGTCACATGGAATTTTTAGTTGTTACACGTAAGAAGAAGAAATATGCAAAAGGCTTACACTAATATACAAAACATTTTAGTTGCAATGTTTCAGAGGAGGATGATTTTGGATACACACATATATTGGAGAATGGTACAATGAGAAGCTGAAATTGCAGAGATAGAAGATGCTTTTATGTGCCTTTTGCTAACCGCTAATGTCAGTTTTTGTTTAAAGGATCTAGAAAATCAATGTCAGAGTTTGTTATTTGGTTCAACAATGTTAAGTTGGATCAATTATCTTACCAACAACTTCAAATGTGGATTTTTACATGGGCACAAGCTTGATCCTTTATGTATTGGGAATCTTGGTGTTCTTGGACGTTTTCCAAACAAAGAAGAGAGAAACATCAAGGGACAAATTTGATCTTCAGAAACACTTGCTACAACAAGTTTTCATATATAAAATATATAATAAATGTGGACACCATATATGAAACATACGATAGTCAAAGCAAGTAATTTTTACAAAGTTTATCTTGAAATTGAAAGAGAGTTGGTTATCTTGTGTTTGGATAGCAATATGTAAATCATTTCAGACCTTTTAGTGTTGTTTTTTAATGAATTTATATTTTCTTATACTATTCATGATAGTGTTCCTAATTATGTACTAAACCTTCCAAAACAATTTGAAATTTGTAGGATCTTCCTAATATAAATATGATATATATGACTTTTTGTTTTGCCGGTTTTGGAAGACTTTGTTTAAATTTAGGATAGCCATCCTGAACACAGATTGCGTTACTCGCTTTTTTGAAATGTTTTGGAAGATTTTTGTTCTAATTTAGGATAGTCATCCTGAACAAAGATTGTCTTATAATTCCCTTGTGTTCTTTTTAATTTTTTTGTAAGACTTTGTTCAAATTTATGATAGTCATCCCGAACAAGGATTGTCTTAAGAATTCCTTGTATGCTTTTTGAATTGTTTTGGAGGGCTTTGTTCAAATTTAGGATAACCTTCCAGAAAAAGAATTGCCTTAAGATTTCCTTACACTTCCTTACAGTTTTTTGAATTGTTTTGGAAGATTTAGTTCAAATGTCTCTGATTCACAGCTGGTTGATCTTTTTGAGATTTGGTTTTGATCTTGTTAACGGGTTTTCAACAGATGGTTAAGATTAATTGTATTTGTGGAGAATGGAATTCAAAGAAAGTTTTTTGCTTTGCCGCTTTGGAAGACTTTGTTCAAATTTATTATAGCCATTCTGAACAGAGATTGTTTTACTTTTTCGCTTTTTGAAATGTTTTTGAAGACTTTTTTCTAATTTAGAATAGCCATCTTGAACAAGGATTGTCTTAAGATTGCCTTGTATTTTTTTGAATTGTTTTGTACGACTTTTCTTAAATTTAGGATAGCCATCCAGAACAAGGATTGCCTTAAGATTACCTTGTATGCTTTTGAATTGTTTTGGAGGGCTTTATTCAAATGTCTCTGATTCACAGTTGGTTGATCTTTTTGAGATTTGGTTTTGATCTTTTTAACAACTTTTCAACATATTGTTGAGATTATTTGTGTTTGTGGAGAATGGAGTTCAAAGCAAAATTTTTGATTTGCCGGTTTTCGAAGACTTTGTTCAAATTTAGGATAGCCATCCTGAATAGAGATTTCCTTACTCGCTTTTTTGAAATGTTTTTGAAGACTTTGTTCTAGTTTAGGATAGTCATCCTGAACAAGGATTGTATTAAGATTAAATTTTATTCTTTTTGAATTGTTTTGTAAGACTTTGTTCAAATTTAAGATAGTCATCCCGAACAAGAACAAAGTCTTCAGAACTAGTGCTCCAGGTGTTCCAGGTGTTCAAATTTAGGATAGCCATCTAGAACTAGTGCTCAAGGTGTTCAAATTTATTGTCTAGTGCTCCAGGTGTTCAAATTTAGGATAGCCATCCGGAACTAGTGGCAATTATGAAATAAAGATGCAAAATACATCCAAAGAAAACCTAACTTTGGTTACAAGCATGTGTTTAATCACATCAATTTAGAGTATTGTTCTAAATGCATAGTGAGAAGGCAAAGAGATTTATATTCTTACTAAGCCAAGACTCCAACAAAACAAGCTCAAATGTAAATTAAACAACTAAACAAGTTCAAAATGAGGACTTTCTCATAGTACTAGACAATTACTATGAAAAGTTTAGAAGTGTATATATTAAAAATCAGATATGTCGTTCTTGCATGATGTTGTGAGTAAGGTTTCACATGAGTCATGGGACAATGATACTATACCATGTGCTCTCTTTCCTGAAACCACAAACATAATAATAACCATAGGGATGTAAACAACATAGCTATAAATCCTATGGAGTTGCAATACCCTATATACAAAATAAGTGCATGTACCTATCTAGTGCTCCAGGTGTGGCAATTGTGATCTCGTCTTTGAGATAAAGCACAGTGGTAATGCCTAATGAAGCATCCGGAAAACACCAAGCCGTTAGGGGAGAAGATAGGATAAGTATAAAGGGAAAAGTCATGAATTCGCAAAAGTAAAACTTTGCTCCGTTTTATTTGTTTTGAAAGAGGAGATATATGAGCTTCTTTACCATACTGGTATAGCTATGTAAAGGCCAGAACAACAATCAATACGGGTTGAAGGAAAAAAAATAAGCAAAAGTCTTCTGGAATACTTTTCTAAATGAAATGTTCTCTAACATTTTCAGACAGTTACACAAATTGTTTTGATCATGTTTATAAACTCACGAAGAATCTTACGCAAACAACAAAGAACTCCAAACTCAGTATGTTGTATTTCATCCACTACAGGTAAACCATTTAGAGTAAGAACCAGACACAAACAAGAAAAATAACTTAAATTAAGAAACCTAGGCAGATAAAGTTACACAAACTCGACACTAAACAAAGCCGTAAGCCTGACTAAAAACAAAGTACATAAACAAGAGTCACATGTGTTACCTTTGGTGAATTCAAGTTGGTTTCGGTCTCTTCAAAAAGAGACGTGTAGTAGGCTGGGTCGTAGATAGAACCACCCAAGATTTCTTCAGCACCTGAACATTGCATGTCTATAGCAGGATTTGTGGATTCACAAATCTGTTCTGTAAATCAGAATCCGTGTGGGGTAGTGAAGTGTTGACAATAGAAGCTCCAAGCCTATAAATCTGAAACCAGAAGTGAAGAAGAGATCTTGACAAAAACCCAATCATCTCCATAGCCATGGTAAGCTTCACTGAGAATAAAAAAAAGGTTCCCATTGTTTCAGCTGAAATTCTCCTGCAACATCACCGAAGCGAAACTCCCAAATTTGAAAATCAAAAATTCTTAATTACAAATAACAATTGAAAACATTCAAACTTACAATGTAGATTCGCCGTGATTTTAACACTGTCGTCGCCGCCGGGTGTTCATCGTCGGTGTCGTCGCCGGTGTCATCGTCGGTGTCGTCGCCGGTGTCGTCGCCGGTGTTCGTCTCCGGTTTCGTCGACGAGAATGTCGAGAGCGAAACAAAAGTTTTTTTTTTATTATATTTATATTGATATGTAAGGGTATTAAAGTCTTCTAGCCTATTAATGAATTTATTTTTGTGATTTTCAGCTTGAGGTGCTACTTTTGGGATGAAAATTAAAAGAGTCTATTTAGGAGAATTGCCCAAAATCAATAGGCTAAGAAGTAATGCAAAAATCATCATATTTTTGACTGCGAATAAAGCTATAGCTTTTGAGACAACCCCAGCCGGCTTTGCAACTGATCAAGACTACCCAAAATAGACGAAGGAAAAGCTTTGGGAAAGAATCACCAACCAGAACTCAAAGAGAATTTTGGAGAACTCTAATCGAGCAAAAATCAGCCTGGATCATGGTGAATTGAGAGATGGACAAAGCATTCACTTTCTCGGTAATATTGGCTTATGAAGGCCACCTGATGGCCAAATGAAATTTTTGTTTGTTCTGGTAAATCAATGCATTCTTCCATCAAGAGTAAGTCAAGAACACATGCAAACATGTCCTAGCAAGTTTATGTCTAAGTTTTTAATCAAGAGGCCCAAGAAAAGGTATATTTTTCCCGAGAAAAAAATCTCAACAAAATTACTTTGATGATTCATTTGTTCTTACGAACACTTGATTATCAGGGAGTGTGAACTCTGGTCAATCGACAACCTCTCATGTTGTCTTGGTGTTTCATATCCATAAACAAGAGTGAGTGAATCAAGAGCTTTCCGCAACTCTTGTGTGACAAATGCTAAATCTTCTCTCTTGACTCTAGGCACTATAAAAAACCCTGATAATTATTAGTTTAGTGTAACACTAGTTTGTTCGTGTTTGTTATTTCTGAAGAAGAGAAACGTTTGGTCTTGACAAAATAAAAGAGTTTTGAGCTTCAAATTATGTTTTTGATAACATTATACATTCTTTAAAAGAAACTTGAACCAGGTATACTCTTTGAACAAAAAATTTTTTCTTAGTGATAAAAACAAGTCTAGCTTGTTCTTGAGTCTTGATCTGTTTCTACAACACAACATAAGTATTGATACTCATGAAAAGAAATTAGAAAAAAAATTGAGTCAAAAAAAATTTTGTTTTAGGAAACTTTGTGAAGCCACCAAAAAAACAAAAACCACAACCGAATATGGACTTAACCGAAAACCAAGAAAATAAATAAATTGGAACTGAATTGAAAACTGAATGCTGATGTCTAAACATTTTAAAGAACAAACAAACATATTAACAAATTTGTCAACAGAAAATAATCTCGCGCTTTGAAAGCACAAGTAAAAATCTAGAACTAAATATAAGTGATATTTTATATTAAATATCATTAGTGGGAGCAAGAATTTTCAGAAACATTTGAAACATTTCGTTTCTTAGTAGAAGAACTGTGCAAATGTATATAAACTATATATCAAGCAACAAAAAAAGAAAAATGATTCAATAGATGACTTCACGAATAATAAAATTTATATTGTTTTTTCATAAGATTTTATATTATAATATCTTAATTATTATAGTTTATGAATGATAAAATATTTATTATTTATTATTACAATATTAAAATTGTCTATGCGATTAGGCGTCGCCTAGGCAGCTGTACTTTTCTGAGAACTGATAAAACCACTCATACGATATAATTGAAGATATAATTGTTTTTAAAATAACGTACGATATATTATTAGTTAGTTAAAGCATTTATAAATTTTTATAAATTATTTTTTCCTGTTCGCATATAACTCGCACTTTAATTAATTGTGTTGAAGAACATAAGTTAACTTCTTTGGCCCAATTTAAATAAAATTCATTTTACATAATTATAAGGGATTATAAATGTAACTAAATTAAAATTATGAAAAACCAACATGTATTTTTATTTCTAAAATTAGATTTTAAAGAAAAATCCACAATTAAAAAAAAGTGAGTCAAAATATGATTAGCTATTAAAAGACCCATCAATTCCATTAACTTTTTTTTGCTGCGTACATACACAAACAGTCAAGACCTGCTACGATTCTTTTCTTATAGATTCATCTAATGCTGAAAATGAAAGGAAAAAAAGAAACGCATCTTGCAACGAAAGTTTTGGGATACATGTAACAACGAAAGGTTATGGACGCTTCTCTTGAAACCTTGATTTGTTAAATATCGGACGTGGACGAGCCTCGACAACAGACTCTTCTTCATTACCTTCGTCCTCAGATGATACTTCTTCTCTAGGTTGCTCTCCTTGTTCTTCAGTGTTTGGTTTTCTCTTCTTCTCTTGCTTTCTCTGCTTCTTCTTTTGACGTTTCAAACGCTTCTTTGATGTTTTTTCCTCTGCAGCTTTCACTTTCTCTTCTCTTCTTATAGTAAATTCCGCCATTTTCAAACGCTTGTTATAGTCAATATCCATCCTTGTGAGTCGGTCTTGCTCTCTTCGCCCTCATTTGCCGGTACTGTATAACAGAGAGTGATGCATCGTTATGGTAAAACTCTAGAGATATCTACCAAATAAGCAAAGGAAGTATACAAGTTCTTTCTATATACAGAAAACATTTTGACAAGTGCAGCTTGATGCCATTAAAAGCCAAAACTAAAACTTGCAGGGCTAAACATCAAAAAGAACTAAGGCTATAATCAAAATAAGCACTGACTAATCACTACAACTCACATTACCTTCTCGCACAGAATTACTCAAAATTCAAGCTCTATCACCTTTTAACCAGACATGGAAACATGGTGATCAGTTGAAAACTAAAAAAAACAAAACACATGTCCACTAAGAACATTCAGATCCCTATCTTACTAATGACACATAACTTCTTTTTAATGATCGAACATTCAGATCCCTATCTTACTAATGAAACCACATCCATCTATGCCTAAGAGCGAAAGACTTGGCTTTTGTTAGCAAATAATTTTCAGTGAAGAAGTTTCAAGTTCTCTTGTTTGAAATTTATGATTCCGGAAACCGAAACCCCAAAATGGGTATTAGGTAACCAGCACCAGTGACTAAAATCCCTTGATTCAGCACTATCAAACTTGTAACTAAACACTAAGCCTCCTTGCCTCGCAAATAAACAGCCTGCGATTCTGAATTCTCAGTTTTGGATCTGAGGTGAGACTTGGAAACCACATATAACTATTCTCAAGAGCAAAAGGCTTAGCTTTTGTTCACAGATAAAATGCAATTTTTTCTGTGAGATTCACTTCCTATTCTATGCAACTGGAAGTTGAAAGCGCAAATCCACAAAGTAAACACAGGTCCACTAAGAAAATTCAGATCCCTGGCACTAAAATTCAATCACTAAAGACTAAACTCTATGAAATTTTCGATTCGCAAGAGTTAAAGACAGCCAGCGGAGACTAAGACGCAGTAATCAAAAGGATGGTATCAATTACCTGGTGGAAATCACCGGATCCAGAACCAGCGGAACTACCAGAGGTGTTGCTAACGCGGACCGGGACGTTCTCCAGGATTCTTCTAAGCTTTATCTCTAGATCTTCTTCGTCTTCGAGCATCACCGGAGGTTTATACTCCACGATAGATGTAGATCCTCCGCTATCAGCTTTCTTTGCCTCCATTAATGCCGACGCCGTCGTGGCGGCAACCACCAATCTCGTATCGTATCGCCTTCTTGCTTAGGTTTCCGGTCGACATTGTTGTGTGCTCCTGAAAACCCTAACCCGATGCCAATTGGGATATCTCTCCCCTAGACAAGACGATATATTTGCTTTAGGTGTCTATCAGTCAAGCTTTTGAGGCTTGGGCTTGGGCTTGAGCTGGGTTTATATATTTTGGAGACTATTGACTTCTACATGTTTTGAAAACTAAATTATAACCGGGCCGTTATAGCCTGCAATTAATTATTTCAAAAATAAATTTATGATTTTTTTTTTGGTCATCAACATATACAGACTTCTAAGACTCTGCAAACCAAACCGGTAACTCTGCATCCATGTGAACGATAAAAGACGACTACTTCCTGGCATTGCGTGCAACACAATCCGCCGGTGTATTATGTGTTATGGGTACATGAATGATGTTCGAGTTGTTAAAACTTTTCTTCAGGATCTTGATATCTTCCAAATAACTTGAAAAAGTTGATCATTCTTCTGGTTCTGAAACCATCTTCACCAATTGAGAACAATTCATTGCAAGTGTGACCTGAAACTGACGTAGATTCCACATACATTCCATTGTCCAAATAAGCGCTTCCACTTCCGCGTGAAGGGGTGACAGACTCGCCCTTATGTTCCTTGCGCCCATCAAACCATCAAAACCTTCTAAAGTGATATACCATCCTTGTCCTGAAAAAATCTTCTCATCTTTCCATGACTCATCTGTAAAGCACCATATACCTAGAATGATCGGTAGATTTGTGGCCTCGACCTCTATATTTTGGGAAACCCTTTGTGCCAATGAAACATGTGCTTCAGTCCACAATAGAAACTCCATTTCTACCAATTTTTAAAGTGTCCCTAGGATCAATATCTATATTACTAAAAACTTTATTATTTCTTCCCTTCCAAATATACCATAATATCCAAGCAAATTGATGATCCTCCATTTGGTGGAACAACTCTCCAAAACAAATGATCCATATTCATATTCTCGAAAAATGATGGATTAGGGAAAACAGCTGGATTCGATGAGATGTTTGAGAGTGCCCAAACTTGTATCGCGGTGGACATTCAAAAAACACATGGTTTATTGATTCCTCCCGTTCTCCACACCTTGCACAGAAAATATCCCCTTGCATCCCCCTTTCTTGCAAGTTTTTCTTAACTGCAATGCATCCTAATACTATTTTCCATAAGAAATGCTTCATTTTCGGTGGACATCTTATTTTCCAGCAAAACACCTTCAAAATATCAACCGAAAGACCAAAAACTGGTAATGGTTTATCCTTGTCAGGGTAGACACGTTCTACTTGGTACGCAGATTTCACCGTGTATTTTTCATTATTTATGAAATGCCATCCGTCTTTGTCAACCAGTTGTATCCCACTCAAAAGGATACTTTCTATGACTCAAAATAAATTTAATTTTTTAATTTTAATCAACAACTGGTTTATAAATTCAACTTTAATTATGATTTTTCACTGCCAACTAGATTTTGATCCTCGATTCGAAAATGCATGATTAAAATTTAGTCAATATTTATTTAAAAGAAATTACAATTATTGTTCCTAATTTATGTATTTTTAAAATGATTTTAAAATTTGTGTAGATGGTTTACTTTACAAGTTGTATAGATTTTTTTTTGGTCATCAACATATACATATTCAGACTAACTCTGCAAAAAAAGCTGGTAACTTTCATCCATGTGAATGATGAAAGACAATTGTTTTCTGACACTGCGTGCTAGACTCTCCGCCCTTAAATTTTCCGTATGAGGTACATGAATGATCTATGAGTTTAGAAAACTTTCTTTCAAACTCTTGATATCTTCCAAATAACTTGCAAACACTGGCAATTCGTCTGGTTTCGAAACCATCGTCACCGATTGAGAACAATTCGTTGCAAACGTGACTTGAAACTGACGTAAATTCCTCGTACACTCCATTGTCCATATTAATGCTTCCCACCTCCGTGAGAAGAGGTGAGATTCTTATGCGACGGTTCCTTGCTCCCATCAACCACATCAACCTCAAGTTGTATAGATAGACTGAAGTTTGCGGAATTGAAGAGAATTTTAACTTATGATATGGGATTTTTGAATCTAAATATTTTAAAGTTAGATGAAAGCTAATTGATTTAAAATTTCATTTTCAATATTTTGTTGTTATATAATTTTTCATCTCAACCTTCACACAAAGTAGTAAATGAATTTGACCTGTATTTTAAAGCGCGTGGTTATTTAGTTGACATAATTTTACTTGACATATTTTATATTTTTGTAAGTGATTTCTAACTTTAAATATTTTTATGTAATTTATATTTAAGTATGAGTACATGATTAAATTAAATATGTTTTCTTAATTATGTTTAATTTTGGGTTTTAAAGAGAATGATGACTATGCTATATAAAATTTAATTCAAAATATGTACAAATTAAATTATAAATATTTTCTTATATTTTTTTAATTTTTGAACAATATATTTTTTAGTTTGGTTACATTTGTAGAAAATTAATTTTTCAGTTTCATTACATTTGTAGGCTTGATCAGGGACTAGAATCAGTAAACGGTCGTGTTATTGGGTGTAGCGAGAATTTGCGAGTTGAAAAATTAATCATACTTATACTGGACCTCAACGCTTTTATTTATAGAAGTTACAAACTTTCTTATATTTTAGCTTCTTCCTCTGCTATTGACTAGTGGAAATCTTGACAAAGAAGAGTGTCCTCACAACCTCCAGCTTGTTACATAGGTGGTCGTGAATGCTTTCCATCTTGTAAAGTTTGACGTTGTCTCCATTTCGGTAAAGAATGTAATCCGGGATTGTGTTTACACCTTATCGTACACCTTTTTCTCTTCGCTGGTCAGTGGACCATTGAAGTTGATGGGCGGAGGATGAGGTGGGTAGTTTGAGAGAAGGAAAGGCCAACACCTTGATTGTCTCTATCAGAAGTTTGTTTGGATGTTGTGAGGAACATGATGAACTATTAATGGTTTTCAGATTCTTAAATAATTTATATGGGTTGTCAGTCGTTTTGAGGAGAATGTCAAAATGCATTAAAGGTCTTTTAGGGTGTTGACCAACCTTCTTTGTTTTGGTGTCTTTTTGCATGGGGAGTATAGAACTTGAATTTTCTCGGAAGGGTGTATTCCTGAGTTGGTATGATGCAAAGATTTTACTGGGGGAAGGTGGCTGTGTTCGATCTTTAGCTGCCCACGTACCCTCGCCGAGGGATCAAGACTAACATAGCTATATTGTTTGATGTATGATTATGATGTCGTGATTTTAATGGTCGTGTTATTGGGTGTAGCGAGAATTTGTGAATTGAAAAAATAATCATACTTTTATTTGACCTTGATATCACTCAAATTACCCTAAGTGATTTGTACTCTCTCAAATAAGAGGTCGAGTTGTAGTACTTAGGGATCAAATCCACATGGAGCTAGGACACACAATAGATCTAAACAGTTTTTGATTAAGCTAGGCAAGTATTTGTAATATAAATTGTAGTGGTGAGTAAGGCAGTTGCTCGGTTGGTTGATTGAGGTTTTGAACAGTTATGAAAGGCATTTAGGATTCTATTCAAACAATCAGGATATTCTAGAACTCAAACTAAGAATTAATCGATCAGCTTCCCTTTTTTTAGATTATCTATTGTCTAGATCTAAGACCTCAACTGTCGTTTGTTGGTCTTGAGAAAGTTTCGATCGATGCTATCAATGGATAGTCGATCGATACACCTTTCGGCTTGTCGATCGATGCAACTGTGGAGTTGTCGATCGACGTCCCTTCTAGCAAGCTTTAGCGAGCGGGTTAGAACGTGTTCGCTAGGTTTAACTTAATCAGATGTCGCTTATTTCTAGCAATCCTAGCACAATATGAATTAGATCAGACAAAGGACCATGCTTCCGCTTGCGCCCAATTATCTAAGAACACAGTCATAGTTAGCTACTCTAGAACACAAGCATTAAAGGCAATTCAATTGATGGATATCCAAACAACTTAGCAGTTTTATATTTTGGGCTAATCTCTCGTGACTATTTGAACCCTAAATCTATTAGGTAGATCTATTCAAGCATGATAGTTGTCACAGAAAACCATAGAAAGAATAGATGAAATAGCAATAGATATAAAAACAAAAAGGAGTTCCACGAGGACTCTGAAGAAGTTCCTACCTTCTCTCCTAACATAAACTAAGAACAATGAAGTAAAGAAAGCGTAGCCGTCAACAATGGCTTAGAAAATACATAAATAGGATTTTCGGTCATCCATGGGTATTCTGGTAATTTTTGGTTGTCTCTTGGCTTAAGTCGGTCTTGAAATATACTCGGCCCGCGTTCTGGCATCACCGTCGATTGACACCTAGGGTGTACCGTCAATCGACGTTCTTTCACCTTCTCGACAGCTCTCTCTTGCGAGACAGACTGACCACTTCAGTAAACATGCATAACTTCTGATCTAACCGTTGGATTGAACTCAAACTGATGGCATTGGAAAGCTAGCTCAAAGCTACATCTTTGGTTAAAAGATCAGCTCAATCGCACCATATCTAAAATCTGACACGTCTGTGCAGTTCAGCACTCAAAATACCCCAAATCACCAAAGTTCACCAAAACGTACCTGAACCTGAAACACTCTAAAACATACTCTAAACCCATATAATATAGTCTAAAACACTCATATACCATGGCTAAAAGTTGATAAATCCATGGTATATCAGACCTCAACTCTTTTATTTATAGAAGTTACAAACTTTCTTATACTTTAGCTTCTTCCTATGCTATTGAATAGTGGAAGTCTAGACAGAGAAGAGCGTCCTAACAATCTCCAGCTTGTAACGTAGGTAGTCGTGAATGCTGTCCATCTTTTAAGGTTTTAGGCTGTCTCCATTGCGGTAAAGGATGTAATCTGATATTGTGTTACACAGGGTGGTAACTTATCGTACACCTTTTTCTCTTCGCTGGTCAGTGGACCATTGAAGTTGATGTGCGGAGGAGGAGGTGGTAGTGTGAGAGAAAGAAAGGCCACCAGCTTGGTTGTCTTTGCCAGAAGTTTGTTTAGATGTGGTGAGGAACCGGATGAACTAATAGTGGTTTTCAGATTCTGAGAGAGGGTTTTCATTCTTAAATAACTTATATGGTCAGTCGTTTCGAGGAGAATGTCAAAATGCATTAAAGGCCTTTTAGGGTGTTTGACCGATCTTCTCTGGTTTTGGTGTCTTTTTGCATGGGAAGTAGAAATTGAATTTTCTCGGAAATGTGCATTCCTGAGTTTGTATGATCAAAGGTTGTACTGGGGAAAGGTTGATGTGTTTGATCTTCAGCTGCCCACGAACCCTTGCCGAGGGATCAAGCCTAGCATAGCTATATTGTTTTTATGTCTGATTATGACGTCGTGATTTTAATGGTCGTATTATTGGGTGAAGCGAGAATTTGCGAGTTGAAAAATTAATCATAATTTTATTGGACCTCAACTCTTTTATTTATAGAAGTTACAAATTTTCTTATACTTTAGCTTCTTCCTCTGATATTGACTAGTGGAAGGCTAGACAGAGAAGAGCGTCCTCACAACCTCCAGCTTGTAACGTAGGTAGTCGTGAATGTTGTCCATCTTGTAAGGTTTGAGGTTGTCTCCATTTCGGTAAAGGATGTAATCCGAGATTGTGTTTACATAAGGGGGTAATTTATCGTACACCTTTTTCTCTCCGCTGGTCAGTGGACCATTGAAGTTGATGGGCGGAGGAGGAGGTGGTAGTGTGAGAGAAGGAAAGGCCAGAAACTTGGTTGTCTCTATCAGAAGTTCGTTTGGATATGGTGAGGAACCGGATGGACTAATAGTGGTTTTCAGATTCTAAGAGAGGTTTTTCATTATTAAATAATTTATATGGGTTGTCAGTATTTTCGAAGAGAATGTCGAAATGCATTAAAAGCCTTTTAGGATGTTTGACCGACCTTCTTTGGTTTTGGTGTTTTTTTTGCATGGGGAGTAGAACTTGAATTTTCTCGGAATGGTGCATTCCTGAGTTTATGACGCAAAGGTTTTACTGGGGGAAGGTGGCTGTGTTCGATCTTCAGCTGCCCACGTACCCTCGCCGAAGGATGAAGCCTAACATAGTTATATTGTTTTTATGTTTGATTATGACGTCGTGATTTATTTTTGGTGATGGCGCTATAGTGCATGTGTTTTATTTTCTAAGTAGGTTGAGATGTTGGGCTTAGTGCCAGCCTGACCTGCGGTATATTAGGTCGAATATACAAATGAAGATTTGATGTCTTTGAATCTGGTCATATAGCACGTCCTCGAGCTCTTTTGTCTTCCACAGATGGTCTTGATACCTTTTGGAGTCTGAAATTTTAGGCATTTATGTTAGGTTGATGGCATAACCTTCATGCTATAAAGCCATGGCCTGCCGTGTATGGCACTGAAAGGGGCTGGCCAATCTTTGACGATTAATTCGATGATTTGTCGAACACCTCCCACGGTTACAAAAAATTTGATAGATCCGAGGGAATATGTCATTTCACCAGCAAAGCCGATAATGGTGTTAATTCCTCTTTTAGTAGGCACTTGGTATAGACCATTATTTTGAAGGCGTCGTAGAAAATGTTGTCGTCCGAGCTTCCAGTATCGACTATCACTCGTTGTTGGGGTCAAAGACAGTTACGACGAAGTTAACATTCAAATGTCCGAAGAAGTAAATGAGAATATTTCTACGACAAGTATTCTTTCGAAAAAGATTTGTTTTTACGAAGAGCCTTGCGGAAAAACACGCTCGCAAAGCATCAGGGAAAGACCAGAATAAGGTCGCTACGCAGCGACCGGGCTTGGGCCAAGCTCGGTCGCTACGTAGCGACCGAGCACGCGTCCTGCTCGGTCGCTACGTAGCGATCGAGCCCGAGCCAAGCTCGGTCGCTACGTAGCGACCGAGCGCGCGTCCCGCTCTGTCGCTATGTAGCGACCGAGCTCGAGCCAAGCTCGTTCGCTACGTAGCGACCGAGCACGTGCACGTTTCGATCGTTACGAAGCGATCGAGCTTTCCCGAAACATCGATAAGACACGAATCCATGCATTCTCGTCTACTCTTTGATACTATCTCCCGAAGACCGCAGCAAACCCATTTCATGTTTCTCGTCATTTGAAGTCATCAATCAAACTTTACGATAAAAACCGCGGAAAGTTCGTTCTTTATCGAACGAAGCCGTAATAAACGTTTCGAGTCAAAAGACGGCCCAAAGAGACCTAAGACGCGACTCGAAGCCCACTTACGATTTCTGAACCAAAAGCCCATGAACCGTAGGACTGTTTATGCTTGGTTCGCAAGGAAAGATAAATGTTAAGTTTCCGCGGATAAATACGAAGTTTTGGAAGATAACTACGAAGATCGGGAAAAATAGAATATCTCCATTTTTAAGCTATGATGGCTTAAGGGCAGAAGGGGAAAAGCGTAAACCGACCTAGGAGCGAGTATATAAGGAGTCCTAGGCGAGAGGCATATGAGAGAACTTTGACACAAGAAACTTAGCACTTAGAGCGATTTTAGGCAATTTTCCGTTTTTGTTATTCGAGCTGCGACTCAATTAGGTTTTTGCCGTCTTCGGGTTTTAAAACTAGGAATCTCGCAGATTCAACGAAGGGTATTTGGTCCTTCACAATGTCTTCCAAAACACCGCCGAGCGAAACGCGGGAAAACTTGGAGGAAACTGGGAAGAACCCTACAAGATCGAAAAAGTCGTTCGACCAGGTTCCTAGGAAATAACCAACATGCAAGGTGTAAAAATTCCGAGAACCTGGAACGCAATGCATCTCAAAAAATACTATCACGAAACAAACCACCTCACGACTACCGAACTACGAGACAGTTTAATCTCCATAAAGAGTACGTAGGCAGTTTGTCGAAAGACGAATTCAGCTGTCCCCCCTCGCTAAAGGGGGGGGGGGAAGAGGGTACGTATACTCGTATACTCTCAATTTCGAAAGTTCTGGCCACTTTCTCGATATTTCTGGAACTTTTTAACCAAGCAAATCATCTTCATCCGCAAAATTATTTATGAGTCCTAAAAAAAAAAAACTCGAAAATAAACCAGTCGTTAGGGAAAAATCAACCTTTGGCATTGCGAGACGTCGCAAAAAACGCTTTAAGAGTTGTTTCCCGCCCGACAAAACAAAACCTCGTCACGAAAAACAACATACACGTTAAACGTCTCAACCAAACACATATTTTTCGCAAAGACCCAAACGACAATATCTACCACCAAGTTCGTTGCTGATCACATCGAATTCTTAACGTCCTAAACAGACATAGCCATCTCACGAAGATGACTCTCGTACATCCGACACAAGGATAATAGCGCTATAAAAAAAATCCAAAATTTTGGTATAGCACTTCCAGTTGGCTTAAAAATTGTCTCTGGAGAGATGCTCGATTCGTATTAGACAAGTCGTATAAGCCGAGAACCTATCGCGGACTTTAAATCGGTACGAATCAGGTTAAAATCGCAACAGATAAATCGATAGCCTGCTAGTCACCGCATAAATCTTAAAATCGATAGTAAACCTAGGTCTTGCCCTAAACCCAGCGCACTGGTCTCTAACACCTCAAGGCATGATATCAAAAGATACGAGATCCTAAACCATGCCTCTATGCTTATATTCAACATCTTCAGATATCCCGCGAAATCTAGATCTCGCGGAAAAACTCTCGAAACAGATCGCGAACAAAGCATTTCACATCGAAGAAGGATATGAGACGACAACTCATCATCTTCCTTCCACACCGTACGCTAACTCATGAAAACGCAAATTGATCATCCTTTCATAAAAAGAAAGCTGCAAAACAGCAGGGATTCAAAGCCACAAACGGTCAGTCCCGAAGCATGAAATGAAGCCATTTAAGGCCAAAACATCAACACAAAAAAAAATCTCTCACAAGAGATCGAAACCATGGTAATCTTTTGGACTCAAGCCTCCTCGTCGCCCATCACTTCGTCCAAGCGCGGGGCTGCGTCGCCTCTGTTTTCCCCGACCACAGGATTTTTCCCCTCTGGGTCTTCTGAACACGTCAGAAGGAAGCACGCGGATTTTAGGTCAGCCAGGATGAGATCAAATCCCCATCCACGGCCGCTGAATCTCCCTTGCAACCAGACAACCTGGTCTCTTCGGCTTCTAAGGAAGGAGGAATCTCGCTCTGAAGTGCCCGAATTACGGCCATCCCGCCCTCGACAGTCGCCAAGGCCAAATCCCTGCTGCGGATGCACTCGAGGGAGCCAAGAAAGGCAGAGGTCTTCGCCAAATGAGCCTGGAACTCAGCGCGGAGAGCATCTTTGGCCTCTTCGATCCCGCAGCTCGTCGATCCAACGTCACTCTCGATCTGACGCTGAAATCGACACACCTCCGAAGACTTGGCCTTCCTGGCCTTCTTCTCTTTAAGCAGAGAGCTCGCCGTCTTCCCAAGGTCCCTCTCGAGCTCCCCGATCTCGACCTCTAGCTTGGACACCTTTTTGGAATGAGAATCCTTGACAGCCGTCAGCATGGCTTCAGTTTCAGACCATCTGCTTTGCATCTCTCCGTCAACTCCCCAGCAAGACGACTGGAGTCAGAACCGCACTCGCTGATCATCCCGCTGATCAGCGACATGAACTGCGAGACGAGAGAACAGTTAGAGATACAAAATGAAGCAAAGCTAAAAAAAAGGAAGTATCCGACGAGCTAATCGTAAAAGTCCAAAATGAGCGACAAACCCTTCCGCGGAGCCCCGACGCCAGATTCGAGCCTCCTTGCTGCGAAGATTCCCCGTCACCGCCCTTGGTAAACTTCCTCTTCCGGCCCTTAGGCTGAGCGACCGGAGCAGCGCTGGGAGCACGCAGCGCTAGGACGATCTCTCTCTTTCCGGCGGTGGAGGAGGCATAGACTCGGCGGCCCTCTCTTTGTCCTCGACAAGAATCGGAGTAGTAGACGATCCGGCAGGATGAACCAAAGCATCCGGAACACACGGAACGCTCGTATCAACGAGAGTTCCGCAGTCCTGCGTTCTGCGGAACCTGAACCTCAGCTCCATGATCCGGAGCAACGGCCAGAGCAGAAGAGGATGGGAACTCGGTACCAGCTTGGACTGGCTCCTTTTCGGCTTTGCGGCGAGCTTATTTCTCTCGAAAGGAAAGATGGCCGGCGATGCAAGCTGGCACATCAACGGAGGAAGCCGGAGCCGGAGCTTGGGAGGTGGCCTCGCCCATTTCAACGTCGGAACTTCTCTTGTTACCTTGGGAAGAAGACATCTTGAAAGCTAAAGTTTAGGAGAGAAGCTAGAGAAGATTTAAAGGAAGGAAAGTGTGAAAGAAATGAATGATAGGAGCTCACTACTTATAGAAGAATGAGCTTAGGATTTCGATTTTTATAAACATATATTTTCTCGATGACTTTCCTCCGCGGAATTCAGAATGCAAACTTCGTCCAATACACCTATCTTTGCCTAAATCGGCAAACCGCATGCTAGAATCTCGTCCCGATCCACGATTCTAACGAGCTGGGGGGCTAACTGTTGGGGTCAAAAACGGTTACGACGAAAGTTAACATTCAAATGTCCGAACATGTAAATGAGAATATTTCTACGACAAGTATACTTTCGAAAAAGATTTGTTTTTACGAAGAGCCTTACGGCGAAACACGCTCGCAAAGCATCGGAGAAAGACCAGAATAAGGTCGCTATGCAGCGACCGGGCTCGAGCCAAGCTCAGTCGCTACGTAGCGACCGAGCACGCATCCCCCTCGGTCGCTATGTAGCGACCGAGTCCGAGACATGCTCAGTCGCTATGTAGCGACCGAGCTCGAGCCAAGCTCGGTCGCTACATAGCGATCGAGCCCGAGCCAAGCTCGGTCGCTACGTAGCGATCAAGCACGTGCATGTTTTGATCGTTACGAAGCGATCGAGCTTTCCCGAAACATCGATACGACACGAATCCATGCATTCTCGTCTACTCTTTGATACTATCTCCCGAAGACCGTAGCAAACCCATTTCATGTTTCTCGTCATTTGAACTCATCAATCGAACTTTACGATAAAAACCGCGGAAAGTTCGTTTTTTATCGAAAGAAGCCGTAATAAACGTTTCGAGTCAAAAGACGGCCCAAAGAGATCTAAGACGCGACTCGAAGCCCACTTACGATTTCTTAACCAAAAGCCCATGAACCGTAGGATGGTTTATGCTTGGTTCGCAAGGAAAGATAATGTCAAGTTTCCGCGGATAAATACGAAGTTTTGGAAGATAATTATGAAGATCGGGAAAAATGGAATATCTCCATTTTTAAGCTATGACGGCTTAAGGGCAGAAGGGGAAAAGCGTAAACTGACTTTGGAGCGAGTATATAAGGAGTCCTAGGCGAGAGGCACAGGAGAGAACTTTGACACAACAAACTTAGCACTTAGAACGATTTTAGGCAATTTTTCGTTTTTGTTATTCGAGCTGCGACTCAATTAGGTTTTTGCCATCTTAGGGTTTTAGAACTAGGAATCTCGCCGACAGCTCTCGTAGTCCAGGCACTTATCTTGTTGTAAACGCTCAAACGCAGATTCGGAATAAGAACTATCTTGCTCTCTTTTTCGATTTCTTATTTTATTACTGTTCTCGTTTCGTGTTCTGATTGCTTAGTGTGTGGTATTAGCAGATATTCGGGACCTCTGGAAAATTAGGATTTTCCTAGTTTCCTAATTTAAATGGAAATCGACAGTGCAAATTTCGGTTCCCCCACTCGTGAGAAATTTTGTCCCCCAACGTCAATACGTATGATCAAGGCAACATTGTGAGGCTTGTCGTGGTCAACAGTTGTCGTGGTCAACAGTCTCGTGTTCGTGAAAGGTTATCTCGTGGTCAGATCCAGTGATTGGTGCTCGTTTTCCTACGTTGTTTTCAGCCCTTCCTTGTTATGTTTTTATCTAACTGAAGGAAATTAAAAATTTTAAAACCCATGTAAATGAATTCGATTTTTTTCTTTGGAGGAAGTGGGTAGTATTCTGGGCTCCCAAACAGATAGAGGTTGTGATAGGCCATGGATTTTACCCACTTTTAGCCATGGTTTATAAGTGTTTTAATAACTAATTACTATATTCTAGAGTCTATTTAGGATTTTATAGGTTCAGGAGTGATTTGGAAGAAAATGATGATTTTGGAGATAAAAAGAGAAAGCATCCGAGCTGACCCTCGAGCAAAACTAGCGGTCTACATTTAGAAGGAATAATCGATCGATGCACACCATGTGACATTGATCGACAGCGAAGCACGCAGAAGCCCGTTTGATTCCAGCCGACTTAGAGCCCAAGACTTCACTAATTTACAAGATTACCCCTGGCGAGTTTTAACCTAATATTTATAGCTTGCGAACATGTTAGAGACAAGGTGTGCTTTCTTGTTTTATTATGTTCACAGAAGATTTTCTAGGATTTTAGTAGAGTTGGAGAGAAGATCCAAAGTGATTTGTGATTGGAGCTCCATTATTATCTATCTATCTATGCAGTTTTTATACCTAATTGTTGTTATGAATTACTTAGCTATGTCTGAGTAGTTCTATTGTTAGGTTTATGGTTTAAATAGGTTATGAGGGAGTAGCCCCAACTATAGATTGCTAGTTGTGATATTCATCATTAGGATTGTCATTAATGCATGTTTCTAGTGTAGCTAGCTAGAACTTGACCTAGGAGTTGTAGACGCATGTTATCACTTGCATCTCACCCCGAATCCGTCCTAATTGAGCTATGATTGCTAGAGTAAGGCGAAAGCTGATCTAGGAAGCCTAGTGAGCATATTCATTCAACCCGTGCGTAAAGCTTGACTAACGCTCGTCAATCGATATTCCTTAGAATAATCGATCGATGGTGCGAAAGGTGTATCGATCGATATTCCTCTAGAATCATCGATCGACACTTCGTCTGGTCAATAGACAAACCTAGAAAGAGAACGCCGATCGGTTTGTTATTAAGAGATTGAGCTTTATAATATCATGCATACAACTATTAAGCATCTTTATGATTATAATCTTGATTACCTAAATAGAAACCCTAAGTTTAGCTACTTTATTTAATTGTGAAAACCCAATCAATCAATCGAGCAACTACCTTGCTCACAACCTTCTTATTTACATTTGAACATAATCAACATAGCTTAATCACTCTAATTAGATTTATTAGGTTTCCTAACTCCTTGTGGATTCGATCCCTAAGTACTAAAATCGAACCTCTTATTTGAGAGAATAATTCACTCCTTAGGGTAATTTGAGTGAGATCAAATTTGGTGGTGCCGTGCCGGGGAGGTTTGATCGCCTATAGATTTAGTCTAGGTTACTTCTTTAAACTACTTTCCGACATAAATTTTTTCTTCTCTTTTCAGGTGCATGCCCGGCAGTACCAGAAGCAACAAGGAAACACAACTGCTATTCTCATCAGATCCTGCAAGCTTGGAACGTTCGATCCGCAAGGGAAGACGCTCCTCATCGATCGACAACTACACTAGTTCATCGATCGACACTCGCCAACCACCGTCGACCCAGGCACCAATTTCGTCGACCGACCCTCGCTCACCACCGTCGACCGAAGCTACTCTTCCGTCGATCGATATCTCCCATCCGACATCGATCGATACTTCATCCCGAACATCGATCGATACTGAGCCGCGAGACATGGTTGCGACTTTAGTTCTTGTGCGAGATTAGAATGGAGACCTGCATGACCAGGAGGGTCATATGTGTAATACAGCAGAGAGTGTAATCCCTGAGCCTGATATTGATGCTACATGAACTGCTCAACCTGTAGATGAGGCTGCTCGACCTAGAACGTTGGCTGATTACAACTGTCCGGATCAGTTCTATGCCAACAAATCAGCTATTCGTCCTCCTCCATCCAGAGGGGAGATTTCGATTTGAAGCCGCAGTACTACACACTCGTGGGATAGACACCCTACTGTGGGTTATCTCACGAACATCCTATGGACCATCTGGAGTGGTTCGAGGATCTTATTATCTTCTATCAAAGTCAATGGAGTCCCTTAGGACTACCTATTATGCAAGCTTTTCAAGTACTCACTTGCTGGAGATGCTTCGCATTGGCTTAAGCAGTTACCACCAGGATCTCTTAAATCTTGGGCCGACATCAAGAACGCATTCCTGCGTAACTTCTTTGATGAGGCCCGCGCTGAAGACTTGAGGAGCAAGATTGCTACATTCACGCATGAGCCTACATAGTCATTCAGAAGCTCTTGGATCATATTCAAGTCTTACCAGAGAGATTGTCCACACCATGGATTCAATAAAGTGCAGCTGCTCTCAGCACTTTCTTTAGAGGCATCGCAGTGCAATATCAAATGGCTCTTGATGCATCCAGCGAAGGGAACTTCAATACTAGAAATCCAGAAGAGGCTGTAAGACTTATTGAGAACTTGGCATCCATCAATAGCACCAAGAACACTGATTTTGAGAGAAGGAAATCTGCAGGCATCCTTGGGAAGGATCAGATGGATGAGGTGAAAGCAAAGATGGTCACAAGCTTCTTAGGAAACATGCTTATTAGTAGAGGATGCAGATGCTGTAGACGCATAGGACAGAGCAGAAGTAGAGGAGGATGTGAACTTCATCGGTGGAACTGGATTTCAGAGGTCTGGAAACCAGGGTGGAAACTTCTATGGCAATGGACAGAGGAGTAATTTCACAGTACCAGAAACCCTACAACCAAAATTACAGCGGCAACAACAACAGGAGTTATGTAAATTCATCTTACCAGAAACCACCACCACAGACTCAAGAGAGCAAGATCGAAGCATTGCTTGATCGGGTGCTTGAAGGACAGCAGAACCTGACGGTGGATTTCAATGGGAAGATTGATTCTGTCTACAACAATCTGAACACAAAGTTTGAGACTTTGAGCACTCATCTGAAGAAGTTGGAGATGCAGGTAGTTCAGACATGAGAAGCTGTTAAGAAGCAAGAAGCTTTAGTAAGGGGATATAAGATGATGCAATGAAGCACCACGTGAATGCCATCATTGACACCTACAGAGTTGGTTGCATCGTGCAATGCCGTGAGGATCATGACCCACGAGAGTTCGCAGCAAGACACCCACATCCACCCAACCCTTTATGTATTAACATCGATCGACAAACTGAGCCAGCCGTCGATCGACAACGAGAGACCACCGCCGATTGACAACCTCCAGTAACCATCTATCGACGAGCACCTCTCACATTTCGAGTGAAGATGCCAAAGATTGACAGCGCACGAATCAATGCGCTCAGACCACAACCAAAACCTTCAGCTAACCCACCAGAGACCACCAATACACATTCAGAAGACGCACCAGAGCCTATGGAAGTTGATAAGGCTCTTATAAGGAGAACCTTGAGGAAACGAAAGGAAAAGGTTGCTAAGCTTCTGAAAAGGGGAACTAATGTGAAGGAGATGAAAAGTTTTCTTAAGAGAGTCCTTAGTATTCCACTGGAGAAACCTTTCGAGGAAGCCTACTTCACCCACAGATTGTGGATGTTCTTTAGAGAGACCAAGGAGACTGAAGAGGACATTAGGAGAATGTTCCATCAGGTCAGAGAAAAGATGAAGAATAGGATCACACTGAAGAAGAAGAGTGATCCTGAGAAGTTTGCAATATCATGTCTGGTCAAAGGTATTGAGTTCCCACATGCATTGTGTGACACAGGAGCATCAGTCAGCATTTTACCTAGAGTTATGGCAGACCAGCTAGGCCTGAAGGTAGAACCTTCCAATGAATCGTTCACTTTTTTGGATTGTTCTCCCCCCAAAGGATCATATCAACTCTTTTACGGGCTGGTGGATGTGAACTCGGTGAATCCTCTTCGGTTTCTCAATTTCTTTTGATGCATGCGTTTTTCGTTTTAAAGTTGTTTTTCGTCGTTACCCAAATTCCTCTTTTTGGAATCATTTTAATTTTGTTCGTATTTGTCATTTATTTCTTAGTACAGCTCGACATTCTTCTGTGGAATGACATTTTCGGTTGTGGAAGGAGAAAATTTGCTAGGGTGATGAGTGGATGACTTGTTCTTTCTCGGGCTGTTTACTGCAAAATGTTGTCCTTTGGTAGTGGGTTCCTTTGGATGAGGCAGTTTCTTGTTTGGGGATCGTAGAGTATCCCAAGATATTTAAGGGATTCGATGCCCTCTACGGCAGGCTTGTCTTTTTGGCCACGACTGATTTGCTTTGTTCTTTATCAGTGAGCAAGTTATCAGTCTCATTGGTAGTTTCAGATCCGGGAAGATCGACAGCATCGACTTGTGGTTCGGTGAGAGAGGGATTCATTGTCTGCTTTCGAACATTAGATCGGGTTCTTAGAAAGGATGCATTTTTGTAATCTTCCCCACATACGCTGCCAAATGTGGATCCTAAACCCACACTAAGTATTTATGGTGTTTTGTATCGATTAGGAAGAAAGAATTTTGCACCTTTGTGACACCCCCTGTAATAATCCTCACGAGCCAATAAATATTTGGTCGAGAAAAAATCTAGCTCGACCAGTTTTAAGTGGTTCGACCAGGATTATAAAAATAAAAAATCAACCCGGTAGAGTAATTTCTTGACGTACTGTTTTGTGGTCGAAAGACTTCCCTTGATAGTTTGGTCGAGTCTTAAATATTGGTTCGAATCTTTATTAAACTGGATGAGATTTTTTTCCGAGGGCAAAGAACGAGAGCCAAAGACAAGGAATATTTGGTTAAAAAATTATTTAAAACTAATCGACCAACTTCCAAAATAATTTTTGAACTGAGTTATGTCATCCACTACAAGAAAACAGCGATATCTGACGGACATTCCGACGGAAAATGAAATCCTCGGAATATACCGAGGAATTTCCGAGGAAATTCCGAGGAAACACAAAATTGGGTTTCCTCGGAATTTCCTCGGAATATACCGACGGAATTCCGAGGAAACTACAGTCCGTCGGAATATTCCGAGGAAATTCCGAGGAAAACTCTGTTCCTCGGAAAAAACCGATGAATTCCGAGGAAATATTAGCCGTTGGAGAGCCGTTGGGGGATTTTACAAAATTCCGAGGAAATTCCGACGAACTAGTTTTGTCCGTCGGAATTCCGTCGGAATTTCCTCGGTATGTCGGCAGGATTTAAACTATAAATACAAGCACTCCTCTTCCTCTTCATTCACTTCATATCTTCATCCTCCCTCTTACTCTATTTACACACGAATTTGATTCATAAAAAATATGTCTTCTTCAAATTATTTTCGTTCTTGGATCGATCGACCTCATTTGGATCCGAACACGAGATTGCTTACGGAAGAATACCAACGAGGTATAACTGAATTCATGGGGTTAGTTCACCGACAACCGGAAGCAAAAACAGGTATGTTAAGATGTCCTTGCTCTAATTGTAAAAATAGAAAGGTTATTAAAGAGTGGGATGTTTGGACTCATCTATATTTGAGTGGGTTTACACGAAGTTACAAAATTTGGTATCATCATGGGGAAACTGATTATGAACATGGTAGTACTAGTGAACCTCAGCCAGCGGTTAGATTAGAAGAACCAATTAGAACGGATGTAGATTATGGTGTAGGTACTGAGCAGATGGTAAATGATCATTTTAGAGGGGAAGATTTACCCAATGCAGAAGCTAGGAGATTTTATGATATGTTGGATGCTGGAAAGCAACCATTGTACGAAGGTTGCAGAGATGGTCATTCAGCTTTATCATCTGCTACAAGATTGATGGGCATTAAAACAGATTATAATTTGGCTGAAGACTGTGTGGATGCGATTGCTGATTTTGTAAAAGGTATTCTACCCGAGGATAATGTAGCTCCTGGTTCATACTACGAGGTTCAGAAACTCGTAGCTGGTCTTGGTTTATCGTATCAGGTAATAGATGTATGCAGCGACAACTGCATGATTTATTGGAGGGTGGATGAACAGCGGGTTACATGCAAATTTTGTGGAAAGCCTCGTTATAAAGATACGATTGGAAGAGTTCCAGTGCCATATAAAAGGATGTGGTATTTACCTTTGACGGAAAGGTTGCAGAGGTTGTATCTGTCTGAACGCACAGCGCAACCAATGAGATGGCATGCGGAGCACTCAACAGATGGTGAGATCAGACATCCTTCAGATGCAAAAGCGTGGAAGCATTTCCAATCAAAGTATCCCGACTTTGCGTATGAGAGAAGAAATGTCTACCTTGGATTATGTACTGATGGTTTCAGTCCGTTTGGCAAGAGTGGAAGACAGTATTCTCTATGGCCCGTCATTCTTACACCATACAACCTCCCCCAAACTTGTGCTTGCGACGAGAGTTTTTGTTTCTCTCGATTCTCGTTCCCGGACCAGAGCATCCTAAGAGATCACTTGATGTGTTTCTTCAGCCACTAATATATGAGTTGCAACAACTATGGGCTCAAGGTGCTGAAACATACGATGTTTCGTGTAAAGAAAACTTTCAAATGCGGGCAGTACTAATGTGGACAATAAGTGATTTTCCAGCATATGGTATGTTGTCTGGATGGACAACGCATGGAAGGCTATCATGTCCATATTGTCAAGATAACACTGATGCTTTCCAACTAAAGCACGGAAGGAAAACGTGTTGGTTTGACTGTCACAGGAGATTCCTACCACCTGATCATCCATATCGTAGGAGTAGGAATTTGTTTACGAAGAACAAGAGGGTGTTTGACAGTCCACCTCCGGAAATTTGTGGGAAAGATTTGAAGATACAACTAAGAGATTTTGGTGCAGAAAGGACGCCAGAAGTCGGTGGACATGAGCGTTTTCCGGTAGATGCTGTTGGAGAACTACATAACTGGCACAAAAAAAGTATTTTCTGGGATCTGCCATACTGGGAGGATCATCTGCTAAGGCATAATTTAGATGTCATGCATATTGAGAAGAACTTTTTTGACAATCTCATGAACACGATCCTTAATGTTCAAGGTAAAACAAAGGATAATTTGAAGTCAAGACTGGATTTAGTCGATATATGTGCTCGTTCAGAACTTCATGTTGATGAGAATGGTAGGGCTCCTTTTCCCATATACCGACTTGATGCAGCGGGAAAAGATGCGTTCTTTGATTGGATTTCAAACGATGTGGAATTTCCAGACGGTTACGCATCAAATTTGCGTAACTGTATCGACAGAAAGGAAGGAAAGTTTACTGGCTTGAAAAGCCACGATTGCCATGTAATGATGCAGCGCCTCCTTCCGTTCGCCTTCAAGGAACTATTACCACGAAATGTTCATGAAGCAATTGCAGGGATAAGTGGTTTCTTCCGCGATTTATGCACGAGATCAGTGACTCTTGAAGGTATTGAAAATTTGAAGACTAACATAGCCGTGATTCAGTGCAACCTTGAGAAGATATTTCCTCCCTCATTTTTTGATGTTATGGAGCATCTTGTTATTCACCTGGCAAGAGAATTGGAACTTGGTGGTCCTGTGCAGTATAGATGGATGTATCTGTATGAGCGGTATATGTTCCATTTGAAGAAGATGGTGAAAAATTTAAGTAGGGTGGAAGGTTCTATAGTCGCACAGATGATCAATGAAGAAACTTCAAACTTTGCCGAGTACTACTTTCCAGCAGAAGTTCAGACCAAAAACAGAAGACCTGCTCGGCATGATGATAGAGGCGAACGGGCAACATATCATGTTACGGTTCCAGACATTTTCACAGACGTTGGACGACTTAGCGGAAAACCAAAGGACCGTCGACTTACTGAGCAGGAGCGCAGTCATTTGCAAACATATTTGCTCACCAACTGCGAAGACGTTCTTCAATATGAGAGGTAAATAAATGAGCTTACAAATTTTTATTTTAACAAGTTGAAATTTAAATCTTAATTAATTACATTATTGTCATCATATACAGGATTTTCATGGCAGAAAAGCGGTTCGAGTATAGATACGCCACAGAGGACGAACTAGAAGAAATGAAGCAGAGAGAATTTACTGGATGGATGTTTACTTATGTGAGTGCTTTAAACAAATTAAAATATATTTTATCACATATTTATACTAATTCACATTTATTGATATAATATATATATATGTGCTATTAATAGGTGTCTGCTGGTTTGGCCAGAGGTGAAACATTTGACGATTGGATACGTGAGATGGTCGTTGGACCAAACTTTGTTGTGAAGTCATATCCGAGATTTTGTACTCGAGGATATGCATTCACAACTCAGAAGAGGAGACGTTCGAGTACGACTTATGATGCTGGCGTTTGTTCTGCATCAGGAGATGATGTATACTACGGACACATACATGAGATTTTGGAAATCAAGTATTTGGGCATGGTTGGATTGCGCTGTACTGTTTTCTATTGTGATTGGCACGACAACACCCCAGATCGAGGTGTGAGAACAGATGCATTTGGTGTTACATCAGTAAATTCGAGGCGAAAGCTGCAATATTATGATCCTTTCATTCTTGCTTCCCAGGCCGATCAGGTAATTAAATGTTAATTATTCAGAATGATTCATCATCATGTGTATTAATTTATAATTTTTCTAAATGTTACAGGTTTGTTATATCAAGTACCCCCGGGTAAGGAACAGAGATGATCCATGGGTTACTGTTACAAGACTCAACCCGAGAGGCCGAGTTCAGGGAAGTTCTGAGCTGGAAGACCCACTACAACCAAGCACATCCGGCAACTGTAGTGCAGCAGAAGATTTAGCTGGAGTTGGCCTTGTAGTCGATTTAACCGACTTTGGAGAGGAAGCCGTCGTTCACGTAGAGGATGAACCAGTGATTGGAGAGTTTCACCAAGATCCAGATTCAGATTCATCTGGTGATGATGACTCGGAAACAGACTACCATTGAACTTTTTTTTTTTTTTTTTTAGAAATACCGAGGAAATTCCGAGGAACACTTGATATAACCTCTTTCCTCGGATAATAGTTATTTGGTTTATCTAGCAAGGCAAAGCTGAATACGAATTAAAAGCTACACAAAACACAACCAAATAAACAAAGAAACCATGTAAAAGAAATACGAACTCATAATTAAGAAACCTAAAAAAAAACTCAGTTCAAAATTAACAGAAAATAAGACCATAAAACGTTAGAATAGAAAAGAAAATAAAATAGCCGGTGATAGCTCCTACTCCTCGTCTCCTGCTCCAGATGTTCCTGCATCGTTGGGTCTCTTGGACCTCTTTCTTACCCTGTGTGTACCACTCGAACCCGAACCAGAGCTGGATGGAGAGTTGTCCCGATGAACTACATCATCCTTTTGGCAACGACACGGCCTGATACGTGAAATGGCAGCCCAGATCTTGTGTAGCATGTCGTTGTTTGTCTTTATGCTCTGATCTCTCCAATGTTGTTGCTGGCGCGAAGTGGCGTTCGGTGGAAGCTCTTGCAGCTTGTACTGGCTGGAGTCTGATGGGAGTAGCTGATGGGGTTGTGAATCATCTGGAATGGCTTGTGCAGCCTCATCTTGTCCTTCTTCATCAACCACGCCCTTGCCTTTGGTCTGATATTTTGGCGTGAAGAAGGATGGCTTGTCTACTAGTGCGGTAGCAGGGGTAGGAACTCAACTGCAGCCTCTGAAAGTAGAGCAGTCAGGCCGATCTGAGGCAGGTGGCAGTAGAGTGTTTTCTTCGCTCGGTCCTGGAATACGTAGACGTAAGGACCATCCCGATCGATCCTCGAGTGGGGACCAGCTATGAACTCCTTACTTACTAGAGAAATGACATCCAGGTAGTTCCAAGCAATGTTGTTCGATCTGTCCAGTGCTACCTGGTGGTTCTCACAGTCTACACCCACATGTCTAAGGATCCGAGTAATCACTGCACCAAATCCACATGCATTGCTCTTGGATTTGGTTACTTTCCCCTTGTATCCTGCTAAGTTTGCGGCCAGCACCGCTCCCATGTTGAAGGCAGTAGCAGGTGGGAATGTAGAGTTTCCAAATGCCGGTAGCAAATGCCTCACACCTTGGTACAGGAGGCACAACTCCCATTGCGTGACTGATGCGGCTGTGGTTGTCCCGTATAGCAATGAGCCAATGAGGCGTGTCGCATATCTCAGTACTGGGCTCCGGATAAGTGACTCCTTTGCCTGAGAAGATCTATAAACCCCTGTGCCAATCGTTTCCCAGAAGTTCAACAGCTCTGAAGTCCAATAAAGACCATATGTCCTCTCCCCCGCACTCAATCCAAATAGTCCGCAGAGGTCTGTGAAAGATACCTCATAGTATACTTTCTGCACTACGAATGCCAGAAAACCTTCCTGATGGCTATCATCGGGACGGGTGACGTATGCGGATGCTATGAACTGGCGTACCAACTCCGGATAAGTGGGTTCCTTGAGGTTGCATAGTTGGCCTAGACCCATGTTCTGGAACAGTCCTTCAATGTCTGCTTTGATTCCCAATATTGTCATCGTCTCAGGACATGCTAGTTGTGTAGCCGGAACGGCTACCTTCTTCATGTTGTTGTAGTGGGTGGTATCAGACTTATCCCACTTCTTTGGCCTTTGCTTCTCTCGCTGAGACGAACCCTCTTCTTGTGTGTTCTTCTTTGCTGATGTTTTCGTGCGCTTCATTCTCTACAAAATAGAATCATTGCTCTCAACATGGTTATAATCAATTAAGAACTCAAAGCAACATGAAAATGAAAGGCGAAATCGAGTTGTGATAAAAAAAACCGAAATTGAAAAAAATTCTCAATCCCTAAATCATCTCAAATGTGTTCCAAACTCGTTGATCACAGACAATTGTGTTCTATTCCATGTTTAAACATCTGTTTCATGCATATTTGATCAAGGAATCAACACGGAAATAAGAAATTCACAAAACCCAAAAATTGCTCAAGAACACGATTTCAGAATGTGGAGATTCGCGGAGTATACCTGTCTTAGGGTGAAGACGAGTGTAGGAATCAGGTAGAGCTCGAAAAATCAAGTGGAATAGAGCCAAAATTGTTCAAATCGGATGATTATAGAGAGAGAAAGGGGGGGGGCGAATTATAGGGGAAATCGGAGGGGATGAGAGTTCTAAGGTTTAGATCCAAAAAAGGTCGGGTTTTGCCTTATAATTCTGTTTTCCGAACACGCATCGATCGATGCGTTTTGTTTCTATAACGCATCGATCGATCACATTCTTACGGCCCGGGCCATCTTGGTAATCGATCGATGCGTTTTTGTTCTATAACGCATCGATCGATGCGTTTTTAAAAAACATACAAGATTTTCCGAGGAAATTCCGAGGAACAATTCAGATTGTCGATCGATCGATGGGATACTCTCATCGATCGATCACAATCTTACGGCCCGGTCCATCCTAGTAATCGATCGATGCGTTTTGTTCTATAACGCATCGATCGATGCATTTTTAAAAAAACATACAAGATTTTCCGACGAAATGATCCGAGAACTTTCAGATTGTCGATAGATCGATGGGTTACTCTCATCGATCGATCACAATCTTACGGCCCCGTAAATCCTAGTAATCGATCGATGCGTTTTTGTTCTATAACGCATCGATCGATGCATTTTTAAAAAAAACATACAAGATTTTCCGATGAAATTCCGAGGAACAATTCAGATTGTCGATAGATCGATGGGTTAATCTCATCGATCGATCACAATCTTACGGCCCGGTCCATCCTAGTAATCGATCGATGCGTTTTTTTTCTATAACGCATCGATCGATGCATTTTAAAAAAAACAACAAGATTTTCCGAGGAAATTCCGAGGAACAATTCAGATTGTCGATAGATCGATGGGATACTCTCATCGATCGATCACAATCTTACGGCCCGGGCCATCTTAGTAATCGATCGATTTGTTTTTTGTTCAAAACGCATCGATCGATGCTTTTTTTTAAAAAAAATTACGTTTTGAAACCCCAAACACTAGTTCGTCGGAATTTTCCTCGGAATATTCCGAGGAAATTTCGAGGAAAAGAGGGTTA
>NW_026015762.1:0-49924 GCF_020379485.1 Brassica napus
ATATGGGCTCCAGGGGTGGCATTGTGATCTCGTCTTTGAGATAAAGCACAGTGGTAATGCCTAATGAAGCATCCGGAAAACACCAAGCCGTTAGGGGAAGAAGAGAAAGTATAAAGGAAAAGTCATGAATTCGCAAAAGTAAAACTTTGCTCCGTTTATTTGTTTTGAAAGAGGAGATATATGACTTCTTTACACCATACTGGTATAGCTGGTAAGGCCAGAAACAACAATCAATACGGGGTGAAGGAAAAAAAAATAAGCAAAAGTCTTCTGGAATACTTTTCGAAATGAATGTTCTCTAACATTTTCAGACAGTTACACAATTGTTTTGATCATGTTTATAAACTCACGAAGAATCTTACGCAAACAACAAAGAACTCCAAACTCAGTATGTGTATTTCATCCATACAGGTAACCATTTAGAGTAAAAACCAGACACAAACAAGAAAAATAACTTAAATTAAGAAACCTAGGCAGATAAAGTTACACAAACTCGACACTAAACAAAGCCGTAAGCCTGACTAAAACAAAGTACATAAACAGAGTCACATGTGTTACCTTTGGTGAATTCAAGTGGTTCGGTCTCTTCAAAAAGAGACGTGTAAAGTAGGGGTCGTAGATAGAACCACCCAAGATTTCTTCAGCACCTGAACATTGCATGTCTATAGCAGGATTTGTGGATTCACAAATCTGTTCTGTAAATCAGAATCCGTGTGGGGTAGTGAAGTGTTGACATAGAAGCTCCAAGCCTATAAATCTGAAACAGAAGTGAAGAAGAGATCTTGAACAAAACCCAATCAATCTCCAGCCATGTAAGCTTCACTGAGAATAAAAAAAAGGTTCCCATTGTTTTCAGCTGAAATTCTCCTGCAAACATCACCGAAGCGAAACTCCAAATTTTGAATCAAAATTCTTAATTAACAAATAACAATTGAAAACATTCAAACTTACAATGTAATTCGCCGTGATTTAACACTGTCGTCGCCGCCGGTGTTCATCGTCGGTGTCGTCGCCGGTGTTCATCGTCGGTGGTCGTCGCCGGTGTCGTCGCCGGTGTTCGTCTCCGGTTTCGTCGACGAGAATGTCGAGAGCGAAACAAAAGTTTTTTTTTATTATATTTATATTGATATGTAAGGGTATTAAAGTCTTCTAGCCTATTAATGAATTTATTTTGTGATTTTCAGCTTGAGGTGCTACTTTTGGGATGAAAATTAAAAGAGTCTATTTAGGAGAATTGCCCAAATCAATAGGCTAAGAAGTAATGCAAAAATCATCATATTTTTGACTGCGAATAAAGCTATAGCTTTGAGACAACCCCAGCCGGCTTTGCAACTGATCAAGACTACCCAAAATAGACGAAGGAAAAGCTTTGGGAAAAGAATCACCAACCAGAACTCAAAGAGAATTTTGGAGAACTCTAATCGAGCAAAAATCAGCCTGGATCATGGTGAATTGAGAGATGGACAAAGCATTCACTTTCTCGGTAATATTGGCTTATGAAGGCCACCTGATGGCCAAATGAAATTTTTGTTTGTTCTGGTAAATCAATGCATTCTTCCATCAAGAGTAAGTCAAGAAACACATGCAAACATGTCCTAGCAAGTTTATGTCTAAGTTTTTAATCAAGAGGCCCCAAGAAAAGGTATATTTTTTCCCGAGAAAAAAATCTCAACAAAATTACTTTGATGATTCATTTGTTCTTACGAACAACTTGATTATCAGGGAGTGTGAACTCTGGTCAATCGACAACCTCTCATGTTGTCTTGGGTGTTTCATATCCATAAACAAGAGTGAGTGAATCAAGAGCTTTCCGCAACTCTTGTGTGACAAATGCTAAATCATTCTCTCTTGACTCTAGGCACTATAAAAAACCCTGATAATATTAGTTTAGTGTAACACTAGTTTGTTCGTGTTTGTTATTTCTGAAGAAGAGAACGTTTTGGTCTTGACAAAATAAAAGAGTTTTGAGCTTCAAATTATGTTTTTGATAACATTACATTCTTTAAAAGAAACTTGAACCAGGTATACTCTTTGAACAAAAATGTTTTCTTAGTGATAAAAACAAGTCTAGCTTGTTCTTGAGTCTTGATCTGTTTCTACAACAAACATAAGTATGATACTCATGAAAAGAAATTAGAAAAAAAATTGAGTCAAAAAAATTTTGTTTTAGGAAACTTTGTGAAGCCACCAAAAAAAACAAAAACCACAACCGAATATGGACTTAACCGAAAACCAAGAAAAAATACAACCTTTTGAGACTCCATAGAGCGTCTACATCAGCAAAAAAACTTCTCTCGAAAGATGACATGTGGCATTATTATTTAAAAATAGAAAATAAATAATAAGTAAATTTGCAATATAAGAAAAAATATATAATAAGTAAATAAACAATATAAGAAATAGAAACATTGCATTAAACAATAATAACTAAAATACAATATAAGGAAAAATAAATAATAAGTAAATATACAATATAATAAATAAAAATATTACATTAAACATCTATCATAATATAATCATTTGATATAAAAACAAAAAAAATTAGAATAAGTAAATATACAATTGAGAAATGAAAAACTAAATTAAACATCTATAAAATAATAACTAAATACAAAATATAAGAAATCGAAATATTATACTAAACATTATCGTATTAAACATTATCTTATTAATAGAATAAGTAAATATAAAAGATAAGAAAAATAAATAATAAGTAAATATAGTATATAAGAAATAAAAATATTACATTAAATATATATCATAATATTATCATTGATATAAATATAAAAAATAAGAAAAGATAAACATTAAGTAAATACACAATATAAAAAATGGAAAAACTAAATTAAACATATATCTGAAAAATGTAAAGTTAAATAAATAAAAGTAAATTTACATTATAAAAATATTACACTAAACATAAATTATAATATTAGAATAAGTAAATATATAATATAAGAAAAATAAATTATAAGTAAATATACAATATAAAAATACAAAAAATATATTAAACTTTTATCTGAAAATATATAATAATGTAAATAATAAGTAAATATATAATATACGAAATAGAAATATTACATTAAACATCTATACTAATAAAATGGATCTTTTGAGGCTCCATAGAGCGTCCACATCAGCAAAGAAAACTTCTCCCGAAAGATGACACGTGGCATTATTATTTAAAAAATAGAAAATAAATAATAAGTAAATTTTCAATATAAGAAAAAATATATAATAAGTAAATAAACAATATAAGAAATAGAAACATTGTATTAAACAATAATAAGTAAATATACAATATAAGAAAAAATAAATAATAAGTAAATATAAAATATAATAAATAGAAATATTACATTAAACATCTATCATAATATAATCATTTGATATAAAAACAAAAAAATTAGAATAAGTAAATATACAATTGAGAAATGAAAAACTAAATTAAACATCTATAAAATAATAAGTAAATACAAAATATAAGAAATCGAAATATTATACTAAACATTATCGTATTAAACATTATCTTATTAATAGAATAAGTAAATATAAAAGATAAGAAAAATAAATAATAAGTAAATATAGTATATAAGAAATAAAAATATTACATTAAATATATATCGTAATATTATCATTGATATAAATATAAAAAATAAGAAAAGATAAACATTAAGTAAATACACAATATAAAAAATGGAAAAACTAAATTAAACATATATCTGAAAAATGTAAACTTAAATAAATAAAATTAAATTTACATTATAAAAATATTACACTAAACATAAATTATAATATTAGAATAAGTAAATATAAAATATAAGAAAAATAAATTATAAGTAAATATACAATATAAAAATACAAAAATACATTAAACCTTTATCTGAAAATATATAATAATCTAAATAATAAGTAAATATATAATATAAGAAATAGAAATATTACATTAAACATCTATCGTAATATTATGATTTGATATAAAACAAAACAATTAGATAAATAAATATACAATATAAGAAATAAAAAAACTACATTAAAAGTCTATCTGAAAATGTATAGTTTAACATTTTATTATTTTCAAATATTTTTGTAAGTAAATATACAATATAAGAAAAATAAGCATAGAATATAAGATAATATTTTTTATCACATTAAACATCTATCATAATATTATCATTTGATATAAAAACAAGAAAATTAGAATAAGTAAATTTATAGTATAAGAAAAAAAAAGGTGAAATACAATTAAGAAATGAAAAGACTAAATTAAACATATCTCTGAAAAAATGTATAGTAAAATAAATAATAAGTAAATATACTATATAAGAAATACAAGTATTATATTAAACATCTACCGTAATATTAGAATAAGTAAATATACAGTATAAAGAAAAATACAAAATAAGTAAATATACAATATTAGAACTGGAAAAACTAAATTAAACATCTATCTGAAAAATGTATAGTAAAATAAATAATTAGTAAATATAGACTATAAGACATAAAAATATGGATCATCTTTTTTGGAGAGTTAATCCAAAAATGGAGGATCACCAATTTGCGTGGATATTATGGTATATTTAGAAAGGTCGAAACAACAAAGTTTTTAGCAATTTGGATGTTGATCCAAGAGATACCCTTAAACTACCGGAATTAGAATCAACACTTTAGGCGGAGGCACATGTAACAAATAATTAGAGGGTTGCAAATCAATTACATGAAAGAATTGTACCAACAATACCAGGAAAATGGTGTTTCATAGATTGCTCATGGAATGATAAGGAACAATTCTTAGGACAAGGCTGGTACATCACTTTAGCGGGTTTTGATGGATTGCTAGGGGCACGGAATGTCCGGGCAAGTCTTTCACTTCTTCATTCGGAGGTAGAAGCGCTAATATGGGCAATGGAATGCATGAGGAATTTACGGTAATTTCAGGTCACATTTGCGACAGATTGTTCTCAATTGATAAAGATGGTTTCGGAACCAGAAGAATGACCAGCGTTTGACAATTATCAGGAAGACATTAAACTGCTGAAAAGAAGCTTCCTAAACTCAGAGATCGTTCATGTACCTCAGACAGAAAATCAAAAGGCGGATAGCTTAGCACGCAGTGCTAGGAAACAACCGTCTTTCGTCGTTCACATGGACAGAGTTACCGGTTTGGTTTACAAAGTCAGCATGAGTTTGTAGATGATTGATGTAAAAAAAAGACATAAAAATATTAGTATAAAAATAAATAATAAGAAATATTATTATGATATTTTATTTTTATTCTAATATTATAATAGATTTATAATTTAATATTATGTAATATTTTAATATTATTGTTAGTAATATTAATCATATAGAAATGTTATATACTATAATAAGTAAATATAAAATATAAGAAAAAATAAATAATAAGTAAATATAGTATATAAGAAATAAAAGATTATATTAAATATATCGTAATATTATGATTGATATAAAAGCAGAAAATTTATAATAAATAACTATACAAAATAAGAGAAGATAAACATTAAGTAAATATACAATATAAAAAAAACAAAATTAAACATTTATCTGAATTAAACATTTATTAAAGAGTTAAAATACATCTAGACTTAGGGTTTAGAGTTACGGGGTGGAGTTTTGTGGATATGATTTCAAAGTTTGAAAAATAAAAAAGAAATATTTAAATTTTCAAAATAAAATGGGTTATTTGGTCATTTCCTTATTGATGACTATTTTGTGACAAAAACTTAAAAACGACTATTTGAAAGAGTTGCCCTACAAATTAAGAAAATTTAAATAATAAGTAAATATATAATATAAAAAATGGAAAACTATATAAAACATCTATAAGAAAAATGTATAGTCTTCTGTTTTTTTCTAAAGAAATTACTATTCACACAAACATACAATTTAGAATTTTGTTGTTGTTCAGAATACAACGTTCAAATGAATAACTATATAGTTAACATTTAAAAATCAAAATAGTCCCGCGCGTAGCGCGGATTAACTCCTAGTTGGTTTAAAAGCAAGGTTTCTTTTCCTCTAAAACCATTCTCAACTTTCTATCTTTTACCATTGTTATTTTTATTTACATTGAAAGAAAAAATCAAGAGAAATGGCCTTAGATAGCCATACGCCAACTTTTTCTTCCCAATCTAGACTTCAAGGTCCAATGTTTCATTTAAGATGATCAATTAACTTTTTATCTTTTTCATTAATTTCCCAATTAATTAAAACAAAAAAAATTGAATCCAAGATTATTCAATCATCGTCGTCGTCTTCACCTCCTTCATCTCACCGTCATCAGCTCTGGCGTCACTCTCCTTCGTCGTCCCCTAGATCCGCCGTCATCGTCTGTCAGCTCTGCCATCGTTGTTCCTTAGCTTTGCGAAAATCTCTCTCAGCTCCGTCAAAGTCAGTTATGACGGTCTCTCTTAGCTCCATCGTCGACGATCTCCCTCAGCTCCGTCGTTGTCGATCTGCCATCGATGATCTCCCTCAGCTTTGACGTCGACAATCTCTCTCAGTTTTGTTGTATCTTATTATGGTCATCATCAAGGTATATCATATCCATAGTCTTCTACGGTTGATTATTTGAAAAAAAAAAATCTTTTCAAACCATTTTGGAAGGTTTTCAATTAGATTGGTTATGTTGTTTACGAAGTAACATAACGATGATTGACATAATGTTTAGCTATGGAGAAATAAATATTGATCCTGAAATTGATGTTGTGATTCATCATGAGGACTGATTAGCTATGGAGGAAGGGCCTCATGTTTTGAATAAGAATATTGTGCACAAAGTGTTTGACATAATGTTTCTAAGAAGACACAAAGTGCATGGGAAGAAGAAACATATGTTGGCTCCTAAATCATAGAAATTAAGTAACAAAGAGCTACTTTACTGAATTTGCTTCCCAAAAGTCAGGTTATCAATTCTGATATGAAACCCATTTGTAGATGTCACATGGAATTTTTAGTTGTTACACGTAAGAAGAAGAAATATGCAAAAGGCTTACACTAATATACAAAACATTTTAGTTGCAATGTTTCAGAGGAGGATGATTTTGGATACACACATATATTGGAGAATGGTACAATGAGAAGCTGAAATTGCAGAGATAGAAGATGCTTTTATGTGCCTTTTGCTAACCGCTAATGTCAGTTTTTGTTTAAAGGATCTAGAAAATCAATGTCAGAGTTTGTTATTTGGTTCAACAATGTTAAGTTGGATCAATTATCTTACCAACAACTTCAAATGTGGATTTTTACATGGGCACAAGCTTGATCCTTTATGTATTGGGAATCTTGGTGTTCTTGGACGTTTTCCAAACAAAGAAGAGAGAAACATCAAGGGACAAATTTGATCTTCAGAAACACTTGCTACAACAAGTTTTCATATATAAAATATATAATAAATGTGGACACCATATATGAAACATACGATAGTCAAAGCAAGTAATTTTTACAAAGTTTATCTTGAAATTGAAAGAGAGTTGGTTATCTTGTGTTTGGATAGCAATATGTAAATCATTTCAGACCTTTTAGTGTTGTTTTTTAATGAATTTATATTTTCTTATACTATTCATGATAGTGTTCCTAATTATGTACTAAACCTTCCAAAACAATTTGAAATTTGTAGGATCTTCCTAATATAAATATGATATATATGACTTTTTGTTTTGCCGGTTTTGGAAGACTTTGTTTAAATTTAGGATAGCCATCCTGAACACAGATTGCGTTACTCGCTTTTTTGAAATGTTTTGGAAGATTTTTGTTCTAATTTAGGATAGTCATCCTGAACAAAGATTGTCTTATAATTCCCTTGTGTTCTTTTTAATTTTTTTGTAAGACTTTGTTCAAATTTATGATAGTCATCCCGAACAAGGATTGTCTTAAGAATTCCTTGTATGCTTTTTGAATTGTTTTGGAGGGCTTTGTTCAAATTTAGGATAACCTTCCAGAAAAAGAATTGCCTTAAGATTTCCTTACACGTTTTTTTGAATTGTTTTGGAAGATTTAGTTCAAATGTCTCTGATTCACAGCTGGTTGATCTTTTTGAGATTTGGTTTTGATCTTGTTAACGGGTTTTCAACAGATGGTTAAGATTAATTGTATTTGTGGAGAATGGAATTCAAAGAAAGTTTTTTGCTTTGCCGCTTTTGGAAGACTTTGTTCAAATTTATTATAGCCATTCTGAACAGAGATTGTTTTACTCGCTTTTTTGAAATGTTTTTGAAGACTTTTTTCTAATTTAGAATAGCCATCTTGAACAAGGATTGTCTTAAGATTGCCTTGTATTTTTTTTGAATTGTTTTGTACGACTTTTCTTAAATTTAGGATAGCCATCCAGAACAAGGATTGCCTTAAGATTACCTTGTATGCTTTTGAATTGTTTTGGAGGGCTTTATTCAAATGTCTCTGATTCACAGTTGGTTGATCTTTTTGAGATTTGGTTTTGATCTTTTTAACAACTTTTCAACATATTGTTGAGATTATTTGTGTTTGTGGAGAATGGAGTTCAAAGCAAAATTTTTGATTTGCCGGTTTTCGAAGACTTTGTTCAAATTTAGGATAGCCATCCTGAATAGAGATTTCCTTACTCGCTTTTTTGAAATGTTTTTGAAGACTTTGTTCTAGTTTAGGATAGTCATCCTGAACAAGGATTGTATTAAGATTAAATTTTATTCTTTTTGAATTGTTTTGTAAGACTTTGTTCAAATTTAAGATAGTCATCCCGAACAAGAACAAAGTCTTCAGAACTAGTGCTCCAGGTGTTCCAGGTGTTCAAATTTAGGATAGCCATCTAGAACTAGTGCTCAAGGTGTTCAAATTTATTGTCTAGTGCTCCAGGTGTTCAAATTTAGGATAGCCATCCGGAACTAGTGGCAATTATGAAATAAAGATGCAAAATACATCCAAAGAAAACCTAACTTTGGTTACAAGCATGTGTTTAATCACATCAATTTAGAGTATTGTTCTAAATGCATAGTGAGAAGGCAAAGAGATTTAATATTCTTACTAAGCCAAAGACTCCAACAAAACAAGCTCAAATGTAAATTAAACAACTAAACAAGTTCAAAATGAGGACTTTCTCATAGTACTAGACAATTACTATGAAAAGTTTAGAAGTGTATATATTAAAAATCAGATATGTCGTTCTTGCATGATGTTGTGAGTAAGGTTTCACATGAGTCATGGGACAATGATACTATACCATGTGCTCTCTTTTCCTGAAACCACAAACATAATAATAACCATAGGGATGTAAACAACATAGCTATAAATCCTATGGAGTTGCAATACCCTATATACAAAATAAGTGCATGTACCTATCTAGTGCTCCAGGTGTGGCAATTGTGATCTCGTCTTTGAGATAAAGCACAGTGGTAATGCCTAATGAAGCATCCGGAAAACACCAAGCCGTTAGGGGAGAAGATAGGATAAGTATAAAGGGAAAAGTCATGAATTCGCAAAAGTAAAACTTTGCTCCGTTTTATTTGTTTTGAAAGAGGAGATATATGAGCTTCTTTACCATACTGGTATAGCTATGTAAAGGCCAGAACAACAATCAATACGGGTTGAAGGAAAAAAAATAAGCAAAAGTCTTCTGGAATACTTTTCTAAATGAAATGTTCTCTAACATTTTCAGACAGTTACACAAATTGTTTTGATCATGTTTATAAACTCACGAAGAATCTTACGCAAACAACAAAGAACTCCAAACTCAGTATGTTGTATTTCATCCACTACAGGTAAACCATTTAGAGTAAGAACCAGACACAAACAAGAAAAATAACTTAAATTAAGAAACCTAGGCAGATAAAGTTACACAAACTCGACACTAAACAAAGCCGTAAGCCTGACTAAAAACAAAGTACATAAACAAGAGTCACATGTGTTACCTTTGGTGAATTCAAGTTGGTTTCGGTCTCTTCAAAAAGAGACGTGTAGTAGGCTGGGTCGTAGATAGAACCACCCAAGATTTCTTCAGCACCTGAACATTGCATGTCTATAGCAGGATTTGTGGATTCACAAATCTGTTCTGTAAATCAGAATCCGTGTGGGGTAGTGAAGTGTTGACAATAGAAGCTCCAAGCCTATAAATCTGAAACCAGAAGTGAAGAAGAGATCTTGACAAAAACCCAATCATCTCCATAGCCATGGTAAGCTTCACTGAGAATAAAAAAAAGGTTCCCATTGTTTCAGCTGAAATTCTCCTGCAACATCACCGAAGCGAAACTCCCAAATTTTGAATCAAAAATTCTTAATTACAAATAACAATTGAAAACATTCAAACTTACAATGTAGATTCGCCGTGATTTTAACACTGTCGTCGCCGCCGGTGTTCATCGTCGGTGTCGTCGCCGGTGTTCATCGTCGGTGTCGTCGCCGGTGTCGTCGCCGGTGTTCGTCTCCGGTTTCGTCGACGAGAATGTCGAGAGCGAAACAAAAGTTTTTTTTTTATTATATTTATATTGATATGTAAGGGTATTAAAGTCTTCTAGCCTATTAATGAATTTATTTTTGTGATTTTCAGCTTGAGGTGCTACTTTTGGGATGAAAAATTAAAAGAGTCTATTTAGGAGAATTGCCCAAAATCAATAGGCTAAGAAGTAATGCAAAAATCATCATATTTTTGACTGCGAATAAAGCTATAGCTTTTGAGACAACCCCAGCCGGCTTTGCAACTGATCAAGACTACCCAAAATAGACGAAGGAAAAGCTTTGGGAAAAGAATCACCAACCAGAACTCAAAGAGAATTTTGGAGAACTCTAATCGAGCAAAAATCAGCCTGGATCATGGTGAATTGAGAGATGGACAAAGCATTCACTTTCTCGGTAATATTGGCTTATGAAGGCCACCTGATGGCCAAATGAAATTTTTGTTTGTTCTGGTAAATCAATGCATTCTTCCATCAAGAGTAAGTCAAGAACACATGCAAACATGTCCTAGCAAGTTTATGTCTAAGTTTTTAATCAAGAGGCCCAAGAAAAGGTATATTTTTCCCGAGAAAAAAATCTCAACAAAATTACTTTGATGATTCATTTGTTCTTACGAACAACTTGATTATCAGGGAGTGTGAACTCTGGTCAATCGACAACCTCTCATGTTGTCTTGGTGTTTCATATCCATAAACAAGAGTGAGTGAATCAAGAGCTTTCCGCAACTCTTGTGTGACAAATGCTAAATCATTCTCTCTTGACTCTAGGCACTATAAAAAACCCTGATAATATTAGTTTAGTGTAACACTAGTTTGTTCGTGTTTGTTATTTCTGAAGAAGAGAAACGTTTTGGTCTTGACAAAATAAAAGAGTTTTGAGCTTCAAATTATGTTTTTGATAACATTATACATTCTTTAAAAGAAACTTGAACCAGGTATACTCTTTGAACAAAAAATGTTTTCTTAGTGATAAAAACAAGTCTAGCTTGTTCTTGAGTCTTGATCTGTTTCTACAACACAACATAAGTATTGATACTCATGAAAAGAAATTAGAAAAAAAAATTGAGTCAAAAAAAATTTTGTTTTAGGAAACTTTGTGAAGCCACCAAAAAAAACAAAAACCACAACCGAATATGGACTTAACCGAAAACCAAGAAAAAATAAATAAATTGGAACTGAATTGAAAACTGAATGCTGATGTCTAAACATTTTAAAGAACAAACAAACATATTAACAAATTTGTCAACAGAAAATAATCTCGCGCTTTGAAAGCACAAGTAAAAATCTAGAACTAAATATAAGTGATATTTTATATTAAATATCATTAGTGGGAGCAAGAATTTTCAGAAACATTTGAAACATTTCGTTTCTTAGTAGAAGAACTGTGCAAATGTATATAAACTATATATCAAGCAACAAAAAAAGAAAAATGATTCAATAGATGACTTCACGAATAATAAAATTTATATTGTTTTTTCATAAGATTTTATATTATAATATCTTAATTATTATAGTTTATGAATGATAAAATATTTATTATTTATTATTACAATATTAAAATTGTCTATGCGATTAGGCGTCGCCTAGGCAGCTGTACTTTTCTGAGAACTGATAAAACCACTCATACGATATAATTGAAGATATAATTGTTTTTAAAATAACGTACGATATATTATTAGTTAGTTAAAGCATTTATAAATTTTTATAAATTATTTTTTCCTGTTCGCATATAACTCGCACTTTAATTAATTGTGTTGAAGAACATAAGTTAACTTCTTTGGCCCAATTTAAATAAAAATTCATTTTACATAATTATAAGGGATTATAAATGTAACTAAATTTAAAATTATGAAAAACCAACATGTATTTTTATTTCTAAAATTAGATTTTAAAGAAAAATCCACAATTAAAAAAAAGTGAGTCAAAATATGATTAGCTATTAAAAGACCCATCAATTCCATTAACTTTTTTTTGCTGCGTACATACACAAACAAGTCAAGACCTGCTACGATTCTTTTCTTATAGATTCATCTAATGCTGAAAATGAAAGGAAAAAAAAGAAACGCATCTTGCAACGAAAGTTTTGGGATACATGTAACAACGAAAGGTTATGGACGCTTCTCTTGAAACCTTGATTTGTTAAATATCGGACGTGGACGAGCCTCGACAACAGACTCTTCTTCATTACCTTCGTCCTCAGATGATACTTCTTCTCTAGGTTGCTCTCCTTGTTCTTCAGTGTTTGGTTTTCTCTTCTTCTCTTGCTTTCTCTGCTTCTTCTTTTGACGTTTCAAACGCTTCTTTGATGTTTTTTCCTCTGCAGCTTTCACTTTCTCTTCTCTTCTTATAGTAAATTCCGCCATTTTCAAACGCTTGTTATAGTCAATATCCATCCTTGTGAGTCGGTCTTGCTCTCTTCGCCTCATTTGCCGGTACTGTATAACAGAGAGTGATGCATCGTTATGGTAAAACTCTAGAGATATCTACCAAATAAGCAAAGGAAGTATACAAGTTCTTTCTATATACAGAAAACATTTTGACAAGTGCAGCTTGATGCCATTAAAAGCCAAAACTAAAACTTGCAGGGCTAAACATCAAAAAGAACTAAGGCTATAATCAAATAATAAGCACTGACTAATCACTACAACTCACATTACCTTCTCGCACAGAATTACTCAAAATTCAAGCTCTATCACCTTTTAACCAGACATGGAAACATGGTGATCAGTTGAAAACTAAAAAAAACAAAACACATGTCCACTAAGAACATTCAGATCCCTATCTTACTAATGACACATAACTTCTTTTTAATGATCGAACATTCAGATCCCTATCTTACTAATGAAACCACATCCATCTATGCCTAAGAGCGAAAGACTTGGCTTTTGTTAGCAAATAATTTTCAGTGAAGAAGTTTCAAGTTCTCTTGTTTGAAATTTATGATTCCGGAAACCGAAACCCCAAAATGGGTATTAGGTAACCAGCACCAGTGACTAAAATCCCTTGATTCAGCACTATCAAACTTGTAACTAAACACTAAGCCTCCTTCGCAAATAAACAGCCTGCGATTCTGAATTCTCAGTTTTGGATCTGAGGTGAGACTTGGAAACCACATATAACTATTCTCAAGAGCAAAAGGCTTAGCTTTTGTTCACAGATAAAATGCAATTTTTTTCTGTGAGATTCACTTCCTATTCTATGCAACTGGAAGTTGAAAGCGCAAATCCACAAAGTAAACACAGGTCCACTAAGAAAATTCAGATCCCTGGCACTAAAATTCAATCACTAAAGACTAAACTCTATGAAATTTTCGATTCGCAAGAGTTAAAGACAGCCAGCGGAGACTAAGACGCAGTAATCAAAAGGATGGTATCAATTACCTGGTGGAAATCACCGGATCCAGAACCAGCGGAACTACCAGAGGTGTTGCTAACGCGGACCGGGACGTTCTCCAGGATTCTTCTAAGCTTTATCTCTAGATCTTCTTCGTCTTCGAGCATCACCGGAGGTTTATACTCCACGATAGATGTAGATCCTCCGCTATCAGCTTTCTTTGCCTCCATTAATGCCGACGCCGTCGTGGCGGCAACCACCAATCTCGTATCGCCTTCTTGCTTAGGTTTCCCGGTCGACATTGTTGTGTGCTCCTGAAAACCCTAACCCGATGCCAATTGGGGATATCTCTCCCCTAGACAAGACGATATATTTGCTTTAGGTGTCTATCAGTCAAGCTTTTGAGGCTTGGGCTTGGGCTTGAGCTGGGTTTATATATTTTGGAGACTATTGACTTCTACATGTTTTGAAAACTAAATTATAACCGGGCCGTTATAGCCTGCAATTAATTATTTCAAAAATAAATTTATGATTTTTTTTTTGGTCATCAACATATACAGACTTCTAAGACTCTGCAAACCAAACCGGTAACTCTGCATCCATGTGAACGATAAAAGACGACTACTTCCTGGCATTGCGTGCAACACAATCCGCCGGTGTATTATGTGTTATGGGTACATGAATGATGTTCGAGTTGTTAAAACTTTTCTTCAGGATCTTGATATCTTCCAAATAACTTGAAAAAGTTGATCATTCTTCTGGTTCTGAAACCATCTTCACCAATTGAGAACAATTCATTGCAAGTGTGACCTGAAACTGACGTAGATTCCACATACATTCCATTGTCCAAATAAGCGCTTCCACTTCCGCGTGAAGGGGTGACAGACTCGCCCTTATGTTCCTTGCGCCCATCAAACCATCAAAACCTTCTAAAGTGATATACCATCCTTGTCCTGAAAAAATCTTCTCATCTTTCCATGACTCATCTGTAAAGCACCATATACCTAGAATGATCGGTAGATTTGTGGCCTCGACCTCTATATTTTGGGAAACCCTTTGTGCCAATGAAACATGTGCTTCAGTCCACAATAGAAACTCCATTTCTACCAATTTTAAAGTGTCCCTAGGATCAATATCTATATTACTAAAAACTTTATTATTTCTTCCCTTCCAAATATACCATAATATCCAAGCAAATTGATGATCCTCCATTTGGTGGAACAACTCTCCAAAACAAATGATCCATATTCTCGAAAAATGATGGATTAGGGAAAACAGCTGGATTCGATGAGATGTTTGAGAGTGCCCAAACTTGTATCGCGGTGGACATTCAAAAAACACATGGTTTATTGATTCCTCCCGTTCTCCACACCTTGCACAGAAAATATCCCCTTGCATCCCCCTTTCTTGCAAGTTTTTCTTAACTGCAATGCATCCTAATACTATTTTCCATAAGAAATGCTTCATTTTCGGTGGACATCTTATTTTCCAGCAAAACACCTTCAAAATATCAACCGAAAGACCAAAAACTGGTAATGGTTTATCCTTGTCAGGGTAGACACGTTCTACTTGGTACGCAGATTTCACCGTGTATTTTTCATTATTTATGAAATGCCATCCGTCTTTGTCAACCAGTTGTATCCCACTCAAAAGGATACTTTCTATGACTCAAAATAAATTTATAATTTTTTAATTTTAATCAACAACTGGTTTATAAATTCAACTTTAATTATGATTTTTCACTGCCAACTAGATTTTGATCCTCGATTCGAAAATGCATGATTAAAATTTAGTCAATATTTATTTAAAAGAAATTACAATTATTGTTCCTAATTTATGTATTTTTAAAATGATTTTAAAATTTGTGTAGATGGTTTACTTTAACAAGTTGTATAGATTTTTTTTTGGTCATCAACATATACATATTCAGACTAACTCTGCAAAAAAAGCTGGTAACTTTCATCCATGTGAATGATGAAAGACAATTGTTTTCTGACACTGCGTGCTAGACTCTCCGCCCTTAAATTTTCCGTATGAGGTACATGAATGATCTATGAGTTTAGAAAACTTTCTTTCAAACTCTTGATATCTTCCAAATAACTTGCAAACACTGGCAATTCGTCTGGTTTCGAAACCATCGTCACCGATTGAGAACAATTCGTTGCAAACGTGACTTGAAACTGACGTAAATTCCTCGTACACTCCATTGTCCATATTAATGCTTCCACCTCCGAGTGAAGAGGTGAGATTCTTATGCGACGGTTCCTTGCTCCCATCAACCCATCAAGTTGTATAGATAGACTGAAGTTTGCGGAATTGAAGAGAATTTTAACTTATGATATGGGATTTTTGAATCTAAATATTTTAAAGTTAGATGAAAGCTAATTGATTTAAAATTTCATTTTCAATATTTTGTTGTTATATAATTTTTTCATCTCAACCTTCACACAAAGTAGTAAATGAATTTGACCTGTATTTTTAAAGCGCGTGGTTATTTAGTTGACATAATTTTACTTGACATATTTTATATTTTTGTAAGTGATTTCTAACTTTAAATATTTTTATGTAATTTATATTTAAGTATGAGTACATGATTAAATTAAATATGTTTTCTTAATTATGTTTAATTTTGGGTTTTAAAGAGAATGATGACTATGCTATATAAAATTTAATTCAAAATATGTACAAATTAAATTATAAATATTTTCTTATATTTTTTTAATTTTTGAACAATATATTTTTAGTTTGGTTACATTTGTAGAAAATTAATTTTTCAGTTTCATTACATTTGTAGGCTTGATCAGGGACTAGAATCAGTAAACGGTCGTGTTATTGGGTGTAGCGAGAATTTGCGAGTTGAAAAATTAATCATACTTATACTGGACCTCAACGCTTTTATTTATAGAAGTTACAAACTTTCTTATATTTTAGCTTCTTCCTCTGCTATTGACTAGTGGAAATCTTGACAAAGAAGAGTGTCCTCACAACCTCCAGCTTGTTACATAGGTGGTCGTGAATGCTTTCCATCTTGTAAAGTTTGACGTTGTCTCCATTTCGGTAAAGAATGTAATCCGGGATTGTGTTTACACCTTATCGTACACCTTTTTCTCTTCGCTGGTCAGTGGACCATTGAAGTTGATGGGCGGAGGATGAGGTGGGTAGTTTGAGAGAAGGAAAGGCCAACACCTTGATTGTCTCTATCAGAAGTTTGTTTGGATGTTGTGAGGAACATGATGAACTATTAATGGTTTTCAGATTCTTAAATAATTTATATGGGTTGTCAGTCGTTTTGAGGAGAATGTCAAAATGCATTAAAGGTCTTTTAGGGTGTTGACCAACCTTCTTTGGTTTTGGTGTCTTTTTGCATGGGGAGTATAGAACTTGAATTTTCTCGGAAAGGTGTATTCCTGAGTTGGTATGATGCAAAGATTTTACTGGGGGAAGGTGGCTGTGTTCGATCTTTAGCTGCCCACGTACCCTCGCCGAGGGATCAAGACTAACATAGCTATATTGTTTGATGTATGATTATGATGTCGTGATTTTAATGGTCGTGTTATTGGGTGTAGCGAGAATTTGTGAATTGAAAAAATAATCATACTTTTATTTGACCTTGATATCACTCAAATTACCCTAAGTGATTTGTACTCTCTCAAATAAGAGGTCGAGTTGTAGTACTTAGGGATCAAATCCACATGGAGCTAGGACACACAATAGATCTAAACAGTTTTTGATTAAGCTAGGCAAGTATTTGTAATATAAATTGTAGTGGTGAGTAAGGCAGTTGCTCGGTTGGTTGATTGAGGTTTTGAACAGTTATGAAAGGCATTTAGGATTCTATTCAAACAATCAGGATATTCTAGAACTCAAACTAAGAATTAATCGATCAGCTTCCCTTTTTTTAGATTATCTATTGTCTAGATCTAAGACCTCAACTGTCGTTTGTTGGTCTTGAGAAAGTTTCGATCGATGCTATCAATGGATAGTCGATCGATACACCTTTCGGCTTGTCGATCGATGCAACTGTGGAGTTGTCGATCGACGTCCCTTCTAGCAAGCTTTAGCGAGCGGGTTAGAACGTGTTCGCTAGGTTTAACTTAATCAGATGTCGCTTATTTCTAGCAATCCTAGCACAATATGAATTAGATCAGACAAAGGACCATGCTTCCGCTTGCGCCCAATTATCTAAGAACACAGTCATAGTTAGCTACTCTAGAACACAAGCATTAAAGGCAATTCAATTGATGGATATCCAAACAACTTAGCAGTTTTATATTTTGGGCTAATCTCTCGTGACTATTTGAACCCTAAATCTATTAGGTAGATCTATTCAAGCATGATAGTTGTCACAGAAAACCATAGAAAGAATAGATGAAATAGCAATAGATATAAAAACAAAAAGGAGTTCCACGAGGACTCTGAAGAAGTTCCTACCTTCTCTCCTAACATAAACTAAGAACAATGAAGTAAAGAAAGCGTAGCCGTCAACAATGGCTTAGAAAATACATAAATAGGATTTTCGGTCATCCATGGGTATTCTGGTAATTTTTGGTTGTCTCTTGGCTTAAGTCGGTCTTGAAATATACTCGGCCCGCGTTCTGGCATCACCGTCGATTGACACCTAGGGTGTACCGTCAATCGACGTTCTTTCACCTTCTCGACAGCTCTCTCTTGCGAGACAGACTGACCACTTCAGTAAAACATGCATAACTTCTGATCTAACCGTTGGATTGAACTCAAACTGATGGCATTGGAAAGCTAGCTCAAAGCTACATCTTTGGTTAAAAGATCAGCTCAATCGCACCATATCTAAAAATCTGACACGTCTGTGCAGTTCAGCACTCAAAATACCCCAAAATCACCAAAGTTCACCAAAACGTACCTGAACCTGAAAACACTCTAAAACATACTCTAAACCCATATAATATAGTCTAAAACACTCATATACCATGGCTAAAAGTTGATAAATCCATGGTATATCAGACCTCAACTCTTTTATTTATAGAAGTTACAAACTTTCTTATACTTTAGCTTCTTCCTATGCTATTGAATAGTGGAAGTCTAGACAGAGAAGAGCGTCCTAACAATCTCCAGCTTGTAACGTAGGTAGTCGTGAATGCTGTCCATCTTTTAAGGTTTTAGGCTGTCTCCATTGCGGTAAAGGATGTAATCTGATATTGTGTTACACAGGGTGGTAACTTATCGTACACCTTTTTCTCTTCGCTGGTCAGTGGACCATTGAAGTTGATGTGCGGAGGAGGAGGTGGTAGTGTGAGAGAAAGAAAGGCCACCAGCTTGGTTGTCTTTGCCAGAAGTTTGTTTAGATGTGGTGAGGAACCGGATGAACTAATAGTGGTTTTCAGATTCTGAGAGAGGGTTTTCATTCTTAAATAACTTATATGGTCAGTCGTTTCGAGGAGAATGTCAAAATGCATTAAAGGCCTTTTAGGGTGTTTGACCGATCTTCTCTGGTTTTGGTGTCTTTTTGCATGGGAAGTAGAAATTGAATTTTCTCGGAAATGTGCATTCCTGAGTTTGTATGATCAAAGGTTGTACTGGGGAAAGGTTGATGTGTTTGATCTTCAGCTGCCCACGAACCCTTGCCGAGGGATCAAGCCTAGCATAGCTATATTGTTTTTATGTCTGATTATGACGTCGTGATTTTAATGGTCGTATTATTGGGTGAAGCGAGAATTTGCGAGTTGAAAAATTAATCATAATTTTATTGGACCTCAACTCTTTTATTTATAGAAGTTACAAATTTTCTTATACTTTAGCTTCTTCCTCTGATATTGACTAGTGGAAGGCTAGACAGAGAAGAGCGTCCTCACAACCTCCAGCTTGTAACGTAGGTAGTCGTGAATGTTGTCCATCTTGTAAGGTTTGAGGTTGTCTCCATTTCGGTAAAGGATGTAATCCGAGATTGTGTTTACATAAGGGGGTAATTTATCGTACACCTTTTTCTCTCCGCTGGTCAGTGGACCATTGAAGTTGATGGGCGGAGGAGGAGGTGGTAGTGTGAGAGAAGGAAAGGCCAGAAACTTGGTTGTCTCTATCAGAAGTTCGTTTGGATATGGTGAGGAACCGGATGGACTAATAGTGGTTTTCAGATTCTAAGAGAGGTTTTTCATTATTAAATAATTTATATGGGTTGTCAGTATTTTCGAAGAGAATGTCGAAATGCATTAAAAGCCTTTTAGGATGTTTGACCGACCTTCTTTGGTTTTGGTGTTTTTTTGCATGGGGAGTAGAACTTGAATTTTCTCGGAATGGTGCATTCCTGAGTTTGTATGACGCAAAGGTTTTACTGGGGGAAGGTGGCTGTGTTCGATCTTCAGCTGCCCACGTACCCTCGCCGAAGGATGAAGCCTAACATAGTTATATTGTTTTTATGTTTGATTATGACGTCGTGATTTATTTTTGGTGATGGCGCTATAGTGCATGTGTTTTATTTTCTAAGTAGGTTGAGATGTTGGGCTTAGTGCCAGCCTGACCTGCGGTATATTAGGTCGAATATACAAATGAAGATTTGATGTCTTTGAATCTGGTCATATAGCACGTCCTCGAGCTCTTTTGTCTTCCACAGATGGTCTTGATACCTTTTGGAGTCTGAAATTTTAGGCATTTATGTTAGGTTGATGGCATAACCTTCATGCTATAAAGCCATGGCCTGCCGTGTATGGCACTGAAAGGGGCTGGCCAATCTTTGACGATTAATTCGATGATTTGTCGAACACCTCCCACGGTTACAAAAAATTTGATAGATCCGAGGGAATATGTCATTTCACCAGCAAAGCCGATAATGGTGTTAATTCCTCTTTTAGTAGGCACTTGGTATAGACCATTATTTTGAAGGCGTCGTAGAAAATGTTGTCGTCCGAGCTTCCAGTATCGACTATCACTCGTTGTTGGGGTCAAAGACAGTTACGACGAAGTTAACATTCAAATGTCCGAAGAAGTAAATGAGAATATTTCTACGACAAGTATTCTTTCGAAAAAGATTTGTTTTTACGAAGAGCCTTGCGGAGAAAACACGCTCGCAAAGCATCAGGGAAAGACCAGAATAAGGTCGCTACGCAGCGACCGGGCTTGGGCCAAGCTCGGTCGCTACGTAGCGACCGAGCACGCGTCCTGCTCGGTCGCTACGTAGCGATCGAGCCCGAGCCAAGCTCGGTCGCTACGTAGCGACCGAGCGCGCGTCCCGCTCTGTCGCTATGTAGCGACCGAGCTCGAGCCAAGCTCGTTCGCTACGTAGCGACCGAGCACGTGCACGTTTCGATCGTTACGAAGCGATCGAGCTTTCCCGAAACATCGATAAGACACGAATCCATGCATTCTCGTCTACTCTTTGATACTATCTCCCGAAGACCGCAGCAAACCCATTTCATGTTTCTCGTCATTTGAAGTCATCAATCAAACTTTACGATAAAAACCGCGGAAAGTTCGTTCTTTATCGAACGAAGCCGTAATAAACGTTTCGAGTCAAAAGACGGCCCAAAGAGACCTAAGACGCGACTCGAAGCCCACTTACGATTTCTGAACCAAAAGCCCATGAACCGTAGGACTGTTTATGCTTGGTTCGCAAGGAAAGATAAATGTTAAGTTTCCGCGGATAAATACGAAGTTTTGGAAGATAACTACGAAGATCGGGAAAAATAGAATATCTCCATTTTTAAGCTATGATGGCTTAAGGGCAGAAGGGGAAAAGCGTAAACCGACCTAGGAGCGAGTATATAAGGAGTCCTAGGCGAGAGGCATATGAGAGAACTTTGACACAAGAAACTTAGCACTTAGAGCGATTTTAGGCAATTTTCCGTTTTTGTTATTCGAGCTGCGACTCAATTAGGTTTTTGCCGTCTTCGGGTTTTAAAACTAGGAATCTCGCAGATTCAACGAAGGGTATTTGGTCCTTCACAATGTCTTCCAAAACACCGCCGAGCGAAACGCGGGAAAACTTGGAGGAAACTGGGAAGAACCCTACAAGATCGAAAAAGTCGTTCGACCAGGTTCCTAGGAAATAACCAACATGCAAGGTGTAAAAATTCCGAGAACCTGGAACGCAATGCATCTCAAAAAATACTATCACGAAACAAACCACCTCACGACTACCGAACTACGAGACAGTTTAATCTCCATAAAGAGTACGTAGGCAGTTTGTCGAAAGACGAATTCAGCTGTCCCCCCTCGCTAAAGGGGGGGGGGGGAAGAGGGTACGTATACTCGTATACTCTCAATTTCGAAAGTTCTGGCCACTTTCTCGATATTTCTGGAACTTTTTAACCAAGCAAATCATCTTCATCCGCAAAATTATTTATGAGTCCTAAAAAAAAAAAAACTCGAAAATAAACCAGTCGTTAGGGAAAAAATCAACCTTTGGCATTGCGAGACGTCGCAAAAAACGCTTTAAGAGTTGTTTCCCGCCCGACAAAACAAAACCCTCGTCACGAAAAACAACATACACGTTAAACGTCTCAACCAAACACATATTTTTCGCAAAGACCCAAACGACAATATCTACCACCAAGTTCGTTGCTGATCACATCGAATTCTTAAACGTCCTAAACAGACATAGCCATCTCACGAAGATGACTCTCGTACATCCGACACAAGGATAATAGCGCTATAAAAAAAATCCAAAATTTTGGTATAGCACTTCCAGTTGGCTTAAAAATTGTCTCTGGAGAGATGCTCGATTCGTATTAGACAAGTCGTATAAGCCGAGAACCTATCGCGGACTTTAAATCGGTACGAATCAGGTTAAAATCGCAACAGATAAATCGATAGCCTGCTAGTCACCGCATAAATCTTAAAATCGATAGTAAACCTAGGTCTTGCCCTAAACCCAGCGCACTGGTCTCTAACACCTCAAGGCATGATATCAAAAAGATACGAGATCCTAAACCATGCCTCTATGCTTATATTCAACATCTTCAGATATCCCGCGAAATCTAGATCTCGCGGAAAAACTCTCGAAACAGATCGCGAACAAAGCATTTCACATCGAAGAAGGATATGAGACGACAACTCATCATCTTCCTTCCACACCGTACGCTAACTCATGAAAACGCAAATTGATCATCCTTTCATAAAAAGAAAGCTGCAAAACAGCAGGGATTCAAAGCCACAAACGGTCAGTCCCGAAGCATGAAATGAAGCCATTTAAGGCCAAAACATCAACACAAAAAAAAATCTCTCACAAGAGATCGAAACCATGGTAATCTTTTGGACTCAAGCCTCCTCGTCGCCCATCACTTCGTCCAAGCGCGGGGCTGCGTCGCCTCTGTTTTCCCCGACCACAGGATTTTTCCCCTCTGGGTCTTCTGAACACGTCAGAAGGAAGCACGCGGATTTTAGGTCAGCCAGGATGAGATCAAAATCCCCATCCACGGCCGCTGAATCTCCCTTGCAACCAGACAACCTGGTCTCTTCGGCTTCTAAGGAAGGAGGAATCTCGCTCTGAAGTGCCCGAATTACGGCCATCCCGCCCTCGACAGTCGCCAAGGCCAAATCCCTGCTGCGGATGCACTCGAGGGAGCCAAGAAAGGCAGAGGTCTTCGCCAAATGAGCCTGGAACTCAGCGCGGAGAGCATCTTTGGCCTCTTCGATCCCGCAGCTCGTCGATCCAACGTCACTCTCGATCTGACGCTGAAATCGACACACCTCCGAAGACTTGGCCTTCCTGGCCTTCTTCTCTTTAAGCAGAGAGCTCGCCGTCTTCCCAAGGTCCCTCTCGAGCTCCCCGATCTCGACCTCTAGCTTGGACACCTTTTTGGAATGAGAATCCTTGACAGCCGTCAGCATGGCTTCAGTTTCAGACCATCTGCTTTGCATCTCCGTCAACTCCCCAGCAAGACGACTGGAGTCAGAACCGCACTCGCTGATCATCCCGCTGATCAGCGACATGAACTGCGAGACGAGAGAACAGTTAGAGATACAAAATGAAGCAAAGCTAAAAAAAAATGGAAGTATCCGACGAGCTAATCGTAAAAGTCCAAAATGAGCGACAAACCCTTCCGCGGAGCCCCGACGCCAGATTCGAGCCTCCTTGCTGCGAAGATTCCCCGTCACCGCCCTTGGTAAACTTCCTCTTCCGGCCCTTAGGCTGAGCGACCGGAGCAGCGCTGGGAGCACGCAGCGCTAGGACGATCTCTTTCCTAGCCGGTGGAGGAGGCATAGACTCGGCGGCCCTCTCTTTGTCCTCGACAAGAATCGGAGTAGTAGACGATCCGGCAGGATGAACCAAAGCATCCGGAACACACGGAACGCTCGTATCAACGAGAGTTCCGCAGTCCTGCGTTCTGCGGAACCTGAACCTCAGCTCCATGATCCGGAGCAACGGCCAGAGCAGAAGAGGATGGGAACTCGGTACCAGCTTGGACTGGCTCCTTTTCGGCTTTGCGGCGAGCTTATTTCTCTCGAAAGGAAAGATGGCCGGCGATGCAAGCTGGCACATCAACGGAGGAAGCCGGAGCCGGAGCTTGGGAGGTGGCCTCGCCCATTTCAACGTCGGAACTTCTCTTGTTACCTTGGGAAGAAGACATCTTGAAAGCTAAAGTTTAGGAGAGAAGCTAGAGAAGATTTAAAGGAAGGAAAGTGTGAAAGAAATGAATGATAGGAGCTCACTACTTATAGAAGAATGAGCTTAGGATTTCGATTTTTATAAACATATATTTTCTCGATGACTTTCCTCCGCGGAATTCAGAATGCAAACTTCGTCCAATACACCTATCTTTGCCTAAATCGGCAAACCGCATGCTAGAATCTCGTCCCGATCCACGATTCTAACGAGCTGGGGGGCTAACTGTTGGGGTCAAAAACGGTTACGACGAAGTTAACATTCAAATGTCCGAACATGTAAATGAGAATATTTCTACGACAAGTATACTTTCGAAAAAGATTTGTTTTTACGAAGAGCCTTACGGCGAAAACACGCTCGCAAAGCATCGGAGAAAGACCAGAATAAGGTCGCTATGCAGCGACCGGGCTCGAGCCAAGCTCAGTCGCTACGTAGCGACCGAGCACGCATCCCCCTCGGTCGCTATGTAGCGACCGAGTCCGAGACATGCTCAGTCGCTATGTAGCGACCGAGCTCGAGCCAAGCTCGGTCGCTACATAGCGATCGAGCCCGAGCCAAGCTCGGTCGCTACGTAGCGATCAAGCACGTGCATGTTTTGATCGTTACGAAGCGATCGAGCTTTCCCGAAACATCGATACGACACGAATCCATGCATTCTCGTCTACTCTTTGATACTATCTCCCGAAGACCGTAGCAAACCCATTTCATGTTTCTCGTCATTTGAACTCATCAATCGAACTTTACGATAAAAACCGCGGAAAGTTCGTTTTTTATCGAAAGAAGCCGTAATAAACGTTTCGAGTCAAAAGACGGCCCAAAGAGATCTAAGACGCGACTCGAAGCCCACTTACGATTTCTTAACCAAAAGCCCATGAACCGTAGGATGGTTTATGCTTGGTTCGCAAGGAAAGATAATGTCAAGTTTCCGCGGATAAATACGAAGTTTTGGAAGATAATTATGAAGATCGGGAAAAATGGAATATCTCCATTTTTAAGCTATGACGGCTTAAGGGCAGAAGGGGAAAAGCGTAAACTGACTTTGGAGCGAGTATATAAGGAGTCCTAGGCGAGAGGCACAGGAGAGAACTTTGACACAACAAACTTAGCACTTAGAACGATTTTAGGCAATTTTTCGTTTTTGTTATTCGAGCTGCGACTCAATTAGGTTTTTGCCATCTTAGGGTTTTAGAACTAGGAATCTCGCCGACAGCTCTCGTAGTCCAGGCACTTATCTTGTTGTAAACGCTCAAACGCAGATTCGGAATAAGAACTATCTTGCTCTCTTTTTCGATTTCTTATTTTATTACTGTTCTCGTTTCGTGTTCTGATTGCTTAGTGTGTGGTATTAGCAGATATTCGGGACCTCTGGAAAATTAGGATTTTCCTAGTTTCCTAATTTAAATGGAAATCGACAGTGCAAATTTCGGTTCCCCCACTCGTGAGAAATTTTGTCCCCCAACGTCAATACGTATGATCAAGGCAACATTGTGAGGCTTGTCGTGGTCAACAGTTGTCGTGGTCAACAGTCTCGTGTTCGTGAAAGGTTATCTCGTGGTCAGATCCAGTGATTGGTGCTCGTTTTCCTACGTTGTTTTCAGCCCTTCCTTGTTATGTTTTTATCTAACTGAAGGAAATTAAAAATTTTAAAACCCATGTAAATGAATTCGATTTTTTTCTTTGGAGGAAGTGGGTAGTATTCTGGGCTCCCAAACAGATAGAGGTTGTGATAGGCCATGGATTTTACCCACTTTTAGCCATGGTTTATAAGTGTTTTAATAACTAATTACTATATTCTAGAGTCTATTTAGGATATTTATAGGTTCAGGAGTGATTTGGAAGAAAATGATGATTTTGGAGATAAAAAGAGAAAGCATCCGAGCTGACCCTCGAGCAAAACTAGCGGTCTACATTTAGAAGGAATAATCGATCGATGCACACCATGTGACATTGATCGACAGCGAAGCACGCAGAAGCCCGTTTGATTCCAGCCGACTTAGAGCCCAAGACTTCACTAATTTACAAGATTACCCCTGGCGAGTTTTAACCTAATATTTATAGCTTGCGAACATGTTAGAGACAAGGTGTGCTTTCTTGTTTTATTATGTTCACAGCAGAGATTTTCTAGGATTTTAGTAGAGTTGGAGAGAAGATCCAAAGTGATTTGTGATTGGAGCTCCATTATTATCTATCTATCTATGCAGTTTTTATACCTAATTGTTGTTATGAATTACTTAGCTATGTCTGAGTAGTTCTATTGTTAGGTTTATGGTTTAAATAGGTTATGAGGGAGTAGCCCCAACTATAGATTGCTAGTTGTGATATTCATCATTAGGATTGTCATTAATGCATGTTTCTAGTGTAGCTAGCTAGAACTTGACCTAGGAGTTGTAGACGCATGTTATCACTTGCATCTCACCCCGAATCCGTCCTAATTGAGCTATGATTGCTAGAGTAAGGCGAAAGCTGATCTAGGAAGCCTAGTGAGCATTATTCAACCCGTGCGTAAAGCTTGACTAACGCTCGTCAATCGATATTCCTTAGAATAATCGATCGATGGTGCGAAAGGTGTATCGATCGATATTCCTCTAGAATCATCGATCGACACTTCGTCTGGTCAATAGACAAACCTAGAAAGAGAACGCCGATCGGTTTGTTATTAAGAGATTGAGCTTTATAATATCATGCATACAACTATTAAGCATCTTTATGATTATAATCTTGATTACCTAAATAGAAACCCTAAGTTTAGCTACTTTATTTAATTGTGAAAACCCAATCAAATCAATCGAGCAACTACCTTGCTCACAACCTTCTTATTTACATTTGAACATAATCAACATAGCTTAATCACTCTAATTAGATTTATTAGGTTTCCTAACTCCTTGTGGATTCGATCCCTAAGTACTAAAATCGAACCTCTTATTTGAGAGAATAATTCACTCCTTAGGGTAATTTGAGTGAGATCAAATTTGGTGCCGTTGCCGGGGAGGTTTGATCGCCTATAGATTTAGTCTAGGTTACTTCTTTAAACTACTTTCCGACATAAATTTTTTCTTCTCTTTTCAGGTGCATGCCCGGCAGTACCAGAAGCAACAAGGAAACACAACTGCTATTCTCATCAGATCCTGCAAGCTTGGAACGTTCGATCCGCAAGGGAAGACGCTCCTCATCGATCGACAACTACACTAGTTCATCGATCGACACTCGCCAACCACCGTCGACCCAGGCACCAATTTCGTCGACCGACCCTCGCTCACCACCGTCGACCGAAGCTACTCTTCCGTCGATCGATATCTCCCATCCGACATCGATCGATACTTCATCCCGAACATCGATCGATACTGAGCCGCGAGACATGGTTGCGACTTTAGTTCTTGTGCGAGATTAGAATGGAGACCTGCATGACCAGGAGGGTCATATGTGTAATACAGCAGAGAGTGTAATCCCTGAGCCTGATATTGATGCTACATGAACTGCTCAACCTGTAGATGAGGCTGCTCGACCTAGAACGTTGGCTGATTACAACTGTCCGGATCAGTTCTATGCCAACAAATCAGCTATTCGTCCTCCAGCTATCCAGAGGGGAGATTTCGATTTGAAGCCGCAGTACTACACACTCGTGGGATAGACACCCTACTGTGGGTTATCTCACGAACATCCTATGGACCATCTGGAGTGGTTCGAGGATCTTATTATCTTCTATCAAAGTCAATGGAGTCCCTTAGGACTACCTATTATGCAAGCTTTTCAAGTACTCACTTGCTGGAGATGCTTCGCATTGGCTTAAGCAGTTACCACCAGGATCTCTTAAATCTTGGGCCGACATCAAGAACGCATTCCTGCGTAACTTCTTTGATGAGGCCCGCGCTGAAGACTTGAGGAGCAAGATTGCTACATTCACGCATGAGCCTACATAGTCATTCAGAAGCTCTTGGATCATATTCAAGTCTTACCAGAGAGATTGTCCACACCATGGATTCAATAAAGTGCAGCTGCTCAGCACTTTCTTTAGAGGCATCGCAGTGCAATATCAAATGGCTCTTGATGCATCCAGCGAAGGGAACTTCAATACTAGAAATCCAGAAGAGGCTGTAAGACTTATTGAGAACTTGGCATCCATCAATAGCACCAAGAACACTGATTTTGAGAGAAGGAAATCTGCAGGCATCCTTGGGAAGGATCAGATGGATGAGGTGAAAGCAAAGATGGTCACAAGCTTCTTAGGAAACATGCTTATTTAGTAGAGGATGCAGATGCTGTAGACGCATAGGACAGAGCAGAAGTAGAGGAGGATGTGAACTTCATCGGTGGAACTGGATTTCAGAGGTCTGGAAACCAGGGTGGAAACTTCTATGGCAATGGACAGAGGAGTAATTTCACAGTACCAGAAACCCTACAACCAAAATTACAGCGGCAACAACAACAGGAGTTATGTAAATTCATCTTACCAGAAACCACCACCACAGACTCAAGAGAGCAAGATCGAAGCATTGCTTGATCGGGTGCTTGAAGGACAGCAGAACCTGACGGTGGATTTCAATGGGAAGATTGATTCTGTCTACAACAATCTGAACACAAAGTTTGAGACTTTGAGCACTCATCTGAAGAAGTTGGAGATGCAGGTAGTTCAGACATGAGAAGCTGTTAAGAAGCAAGAAGCTTTAGTAAGGGGATATAAGATGATGCAATGAAGCACCACGTGAATGCCATCATTGACACCTACAGAGTTGGTTGCATCGTGCAATGCCGTGAGGATCATGACCCACGAGGAGTTCGCAGCAAGACACCCACATCCACCCAACCCTTTATGTATTAACATCGATCGACAAACTGAGCCAGCCGTCGATCGACAACGAGAGACCACCGCCGATTGACAACCTCCAGTAACCATCTATCGACGAGCACCTCTCACATTTCGAGTGAAGATGCCAAAGATTGACAGCGCACGAATCAATGCGCTCAGACCACAACCAAAACCTTCAGCTAACCCACCAGAGACCACCAATACACATTCAGAAGACGCACCAGAGCCTATGGAAGTTGATAAGGCTCTTATAAGGAGAACCTTGAGGAAACGAAAGGAAAAGGTTGCTAAGCTTCTGAAAAGGGGAACTAATGTGAAGGAGATGAAAAGTTTTCTTAAGAGAGTCCTTAGTATTCCACTGGAGAAACCTTTCGAGGAAGCCTACTTCACCCACAGATTGTGGATGTTCTTTAGAGAGACCAAGGAGACTGAAGAGGACATTAGGAGAATGTTCCATCAGGTCAGAGAAAAGATGAAGAATAGGATCACACTGAAGAAGAAGAGTGATCCTGAGAAGTTTGCAATATCATGTCTGGTCAAAGGTATTGAGTTCCCACATGCATTGTGTGACACAGGAGCATCAGTCAGCATTTTACCTAGAGTTATGGCAGACCAGCTAGGCCTGAAGGTAGAACCTTCCAATGAATCGTTCACTTTTTTGGATTGTTCTCCCCCCAAAGGATCATATCAACTCTTTTACGGGCTGGTGGATGTGAACTCGGTGAATCCTCTTCGGTTTCTCAATTTCTTTTGATGCATGCGTTTTTCGTTTTAAAGTTGTTTTTCGTCGTTACCCAAATTCCTCTTTTTGGAATCATTTTAATTTTGTTCGTATTTGTCATTTTATTTCTTAGTACAGCTCGACATTCTTCTGTGGAATGACATTTTCGGTTGTGGAAGGAGAAAAATTTGCTAGGGTGATGAGTGGATGACTTGTTCTTTCTCGGGCTGTTTACTGCAAAAGAATGTTGTCCTTTGGTAGTGGGTTCCTTTGGATGAGGCAGTTTCTTGTTTGGGGATCGTAGAGTATCCCAAGATATTTAAGGGATTCGATGCCCTCTACGGCAGGCTTGTCTTTTTGGCCACGACTGATTTGCTTTGTTCTTTATCAGTGAGCAAGTTATCAGTCTCATTGGTAGTTTCAGATCCGGGAAGATCGACAGCATCGACTTGTGGTTCGGTGAGAGAGGGATTCATTGTCTGCTTTCGAACATTAGATCGGGTTCTTAGAAAGGATGCATTTTTGTAATCTTCCCCACATACGCTGCCAAAATGTGGATCCTAAACCCACACTAAGTATTTATGGTGTTTGTAATCGATTAGGAAGAAAGAAATTTTGCACCTTTGTGACACCCCCTGTAATAATCCTCACGAGCCAATAAATATTTGGTCGAGAAAAATCTAGCTCGACCAGTTTTAAGTTGGTTCGACCAGGATTAATAAAAATAAAAAATCAACCCGGTAGAGTAATTTCTTGACGGGACTGTTTTGTGGTCGAAAGACCTTCCCTTGATAGTTTTGGTCGAGTCTTAAATATTTGGTCGAATCTTTATTAAACTGGATGAGATTTTCCGAGGGCAAGACGAGAGCCAAAGACAAGGAATATTTGGTTGAAAAATTATTTAAAACTATCGACCAACTTCCAAAATAATTTTTGAACTGAGTTATGTCATCCACTACAAGAAAACAGCGATATTCTGACGGACATTCCGACGGAAAATGAAATCCTCGGAATATATCGAGGAATTTCCGAGGAAATTCCGAGGAAACACAAAATTGGGTTTCCTCGGAATTTCCTCGGAATATACCGACGGGATTCCGAGGAAACTACAGTCCGTCGGAATATTCCGAGGAAATTCCGAGGAAAACTCTGTTCCTCGGAAAAAACCGATGAATTCCGAGGAAATATTATAGCCGTTGGAGAGCCGTTGGGGGATTTTACAAAATTCCGAGGAAATTCCGACGAACTAGTTTTGTCCGTCGGAATTCCGTCGGAATTTCCTCGGTATGTCGGCAGGATTTAAACTATAAATACAAGCACTCCTCTTCCTCTTCATTCACTTCATATCTTCATCCTCCCTCTTACTCTATTTACACACGAATTTGATTCATAAAAAATATGTCTTCTTCAAATTATTTTCGTTCTTGGATCGATCGACCTCATTTGGATCCGAACACGAGATTGCTTACGGAAGAATACCAACGAGGTATAACTGAATTCATGGGGTTAGTTCACCGACAACCGGAAGCAAAAACAGGTATGTTAAGATGTCCTTGCTCTAATTGTAAAAATAGAAAGGTTATTAAAGAGTGGGATGTTTGGACTCATCTATATTTGAGTGGGTTTACACGAAGTTACAAAATTTGGTATCATCATGGGGAAACTGATTATGAACATGGTAGTACTAGTGAACCTCAGCCAGCGGTTAGATTAGAAGAACCAATTAGAACGGATGTAGATTATGGTGTAGGTACTGAGCAGATGGTAAATGATCATTTTAGAGGGGAAGATTTACCCAATGCAGAAGCTAGGAGATTTTATGATATGTTGGATGCTGGAAAGCAACCATTGTACGAAGGTTGCAGAGATGGTCATTCAGCTTTATCATCTGCTACAAGATTGATGGGCATTAAAACAGATTATAATTTGGCTGAAGACTGTGTGGATGCGATTGCTGATTTTGTAAAAGGTATTCTACCCGAGGATAATGTAGCTCCTGGTTCATACTACGAGGTTCAGAAACTCGTAGCTGGTCTTGGTTTATCGTATCAGGTAATAGATGTATGCAGCGACAACTGCATGATTTATTGGAGGGTGGATGAACAGCGGGTTACATGCAAATTTTGTGGAAAGCCTCGTTATAAAGATACGAGTGGAAGAGTTCCAGTGCCATATAAAAGGATGTGGTATTTACCTTTGACGGAAAGGTTGCAGAGGTTGTATCTGTCTGAACGCACAGCGCAACCAATGAGATGGCATGCGGAGCACTCAACAGATGGTGAGATCAGACATCCTTCAGATGCAAAAGCGTGGAAGCATTTCCAATCAAAGTATCCCGACTTTGCGTATGAGAGAAGAAATGTCTACCTTGGATTATGTACTGATGGTTTCAGTCCGTTTGGCAAGAGTGGAAGACAGTATTCTCTATGGCCCGTCATTCTTACACCATACAACCTCCCCCCAAACTTGTGCTTGCGACGAGAGTTTTTGTTTCTCTCGATTCTCGTTCCCGGACCAGAGCATCCTAAGAGATCACTTGATGTGTTTCTTCAGCCACTAATATATGAGTTGCAACAACTATGGGCTCAAGGTGCTGAAACATACGATGTTTCGTGTAAAGAAAACTTTCAAATGCGGGCAGTACTAATGTGGACAATAAGTGATTTTCCAGCATATGGTATGTTGTCTGGATGGACAACGCATGGAAGGCTATCATGTCCATATTGTCAAGATAACACTGATGCTTTCCAACTAAAGCACGGAAGGAAAACGTGTTGGTTTGACTGTCACAGGAGATTCCTACCACCTGATCATCCATATCGTAGGAGTAGGAATTTGTTTACGAAGAACAAGAGGGTGTTTGACAGTCCACCTCCGGAAATTTGTGGGAAAGATTTGAAGATACAACTAAGAGATTTTGGTGCAGAAAGGACGCCAGAAGTCGGTGGACATGAGCGTTTTCCGGTAGATGCTGTTGGAGAACTACATAACTGGCACAAAAAAAGTATTTTCTGGGATCTGCCATACTGGGAGGATCATCTGCTAAGGCATAATTTAGATGTCATGCATATTGAGAAGAACTTTTTTGACAATCTCATGAACACGATCCTTAATGTTCAAGGTAAAACAAAGGATAATTTGAAGTCAAGACTGGATTTAGTCGATATATGTGCTCGTTCAGAACTTCATGTTGATGAGAATGGTAGGGCTCCTTTTCCCATATACCGACTTGATGCAGCGGGAAAAGATGCGTTCTTTGATTGGATTTCAAACGATGTGGAATTTCCAGACGGTTACGCATCAAATTTGCGTAACTGTATCGACAGAAAGGAAGGAAAGTTTACTGGCTTGAAAAGCCACGATTGCCATGTAATGATGCAGCGCCTCCTTCCGTTCGCCTTCAAGGAACTATTACCACGAAATGTTCATGAAGCAATTGCAGGGATAAGTGGTTTCTTCCGCGATTTATGCACGAGATCAGTGACTCTTGAAGGTATTGAAAATTTGAAGACTAACATAGCCGTGATTCAGTGCAACCTTGAGAAGATATTTCCTCCCTCATTTTTTGATGTTATGGAGCATCTTGTTATTCACCTGGCAAGAGAATTGGAACTTGGTGGTCCTGTGCAGTATAGATGGATGTATCTGTATGAGCGGTATATGTTCCATTTGAAGAAGATGGTGAAAAATTTAAGTAGGGTGGAAGGTTCTATAGTCGCACAGATGATCAATGAAGAAACTTCAAACTTTGCCGAGTACTACTTTCCAGCAGAAGTTCAGACCAAAAACAGAAGACCTGCTCGGCATGATGATAGAGGCGAACGGGCAACATATCATGTTACGGTTCCAGACATTTTCACAGACGTTGGACGACTTAGCGGAAAACCAAAGGACCGTCGACTTACTGAGCAGGAGCGCAGTCATTTGCAAACATATTTGCTCACCAACTGCGAAGACGTTCTTCAATATGAGAGGTAAATAAATGAGCTTACAAATTTTTATTTTAACAAGTTGAAATTTAAATCTTAATTAATTACATTATTGTCATCATATACAGGATTTTCATGGCAGAAAAGCGGTTCGAGTATAGATACGCCACAGAGGACGAACTAGAAGAAATGAAGCAGAGAGAATTTACTGGATGGATGTTTACTTATGTGAGTGCTTTAAACAAATTAAAATATATTTTATCACATATTTATACTAATTCACATTTATTGATATAATATATATATATGTGCTATTAATAGGTGTCTGCTGGTTTGGCCAGAGGTGAAACATTTGACGATTGGATACGTGAGATGGTCGTTGGACCAAACTTTGTTGTGAAGTCATATCCGAGATTTTGTACTCGAGGATATGCATTCACAACTCAGAAGAGGAGACGTTCGAGTACGACTTATGATGCTGGCGTTTGTTCTGCATCAGGAGATGATGTATACTACGGACACATACATGAGATTTTGGAAATCAAGTATTTGGGCATGGTTGGATTGCGCTGTACTGTTTTCTATTGTGATTGGCACGACAACACCCCAGATCGAGGTGTGAGAACAGATGCATTTGGTGTTACATCAGTAAATTCGAGGCGAAAGCTGCAATATTATGATCCTTTCATTCTTGCTTCCCAGGCCGATCAGGTAATTAAATGTTAATTATTCAGAATGATTCATCATCATGTGTATTAATTTATAATTTTTCTAAATGTTACAGGTTTGTTATATCAAGTACCCCCGGGTAAGGAACAGAGATGATCCATGGGTTACTGTTACAAGACTCAACCCGAGAGGCCGAGTTCAGGGAAGTTCTGAGCTGGAAGACCCACTACAACCAAGCACATCCGGCAACTGTAGTGCAGCAGAAGATTTAGCTGGAGTTGGCCTTGTAGTCGATTTAACCGACTTTGGAGAGGAAGCCGTCGTTCACGTAGAGGATGAACCAGTGATTGGAGAGTTTCACCAAGATCCAGATTCAGATTCATCTGGTGATGATGACTCGGAAACAGACTACCATTGAACTTTTTTTTTTTTTTTTAAGAAATACCGAGGAAATTCCGAGGAACACTTGATATAACCTCTTTCCTCGGATAATAGTTATTTGGTTTATCTAGCAAGGCAAAGCTGAATACGAATTAAAAGCTACACAAAACACAACCAAATAAAACAAAGAAACCATGTAAAAGAAATACGAACTCATAATTAAGAAACCTAAAAAAAAACTCAGTTCAAAATTAACAGAAAATAAGACCATAAAACGTTAGAATAGAAAAGAAAATAAAATAGCCGGTGATAGCTCCTACTCCTCGTCTCCTGCTCCAGATGTTCCTGCATCGTTGGGTCTCTTGGACCTCTTTCTTACCCTGTGTGTACCACTCGAACCCGAACCAGAGCTGGATGGAGAGTTGTCCCGATGAACTACATCATCCTTTTGGCAACGACACGGCCTGATACGTGAAATGGCAGCCCAGATCTTGTGTAGCATGTCGTTGTTTGTCTTTATGCTCTGATCTCTCCAATGTTGTTGCTGGCGCGAAGTGGCGTTCGGTGGAAGCTCTTGCAGCTTGTACTGGCTGGAGTCTGATGGGAGTAGCTGATGGGGTTGTGAATCATCTGGAATGGCTTGTGCAGCCTCATCTTGTCCTTCTTCATCAACCACGCCCTTGCCTTTGGTCTGATATTTTGGCGTGAAGAAGGATGGCTTGTCTACTAGTGCGGTAGCAGGGGGTAGAAACTCAACTGCAGCCTCTGAAAGTAGAGCAGTCAGGCCGATCTGAGGCAGGTGGCAGTAGAGTGTTTTCTTCGCTCGGTCCTGGAATACGTAGACGTAAGGACCATCCCGATCGATCCTCGAGTGGGGACCAGCTATGAACTCCTTACTTACTAGAGAAATGACATCCAGGTAGTTCCAAGCAATGTTGTTCGATCTGTCCAGTGCTACCTGGTGGTTCTCACAGTCTACACCCACATGTCTAAGGATCCGAGTAATCACTGCACCAAATCCACATGCATTGCTCTTGGATTTGGTTACTTTCCCCTTGTATCCTGCTAAGTTTGCGGCCAGCACCGCTCCCATGTTGAAGGCAGTAGCAGGTGGGAATGTAGAGTTTCCAAATGCCGGTAGCAAATGCCTCACACCTTGGTACAGGAGGCACAACTCCCATTGCGTGACTGATGCGGCTGTGGTTGTCCCGTATAGCAATGAGCCAATGAGGCGTGTCGCATATCTCAGTACTGGGCTCCGGATAAGTGACTCCTTTGCCTGAGAAGATCTATAAACCCCTGTGCCAATCGTTTCCCAGAAGTTCAACAGCTCTGAAGTCCAATAAAGACCATATGTCCTCTCCCCCGCACTCAATCCAAATAGTCCGCAGAGGTCTGTGAAAGATACCTCATAGTATACTTTCTGCACTACGAATGCCAGAAAACCTTCCTGATGGCTATCATCGGGACGGGTGACGTATGCGGATGCTATGAACTGGCGTACCAACTCCGGATAAGTGGGTTCCTTGAGGTTGCATAGTTGGCCTAGACCCATGTTCTGGAACAGTCCTTCAATGTCTGCTTTGATTCCCAATATTGTCATCGTCTCAGGACATGCTAGTTGTGTAGCCGGAACGGCTACCTTCTTCATGTTGTTGTAGTGGGTGGTATCAGACTTATCCCACTTCTTTGGCCTTTGCTTCTCTCAGCTGAGACGAACCCTCTTCTTGTGTGTTTTTCTTTGCTGATGTTTTCGTGCGCTTCATTCTCTACAAAATAGAATCATTGCTCTCAACATGGTTATAATCAATTAAGAACTCAAAGCAACATGAAAATGAAAAGCGAAATCGAGTTGTGATAAAAAAAAACGAAATTGAAAAAAATTCTCAATCCCTAAATCATCTCAAATCATGTTCCAAACTCGTTGATCACAGACAATTGTGTTCTATTCCATGTTTAAACATCTGTTTCATGCATATTTGATCAAGGAATCAACACGGAAATAAGAAATTCACAAAACCCAAAAATTGCTCAAGAACACGATTTCAGAATGTGGAGATTCGCGGAGTATACCTGTCTTAGGGTGAAGACGAGTGTAGGAATCAGGTAGAGCTCGAAAAATCAAGTGGAATAGAGCCCAAAATTGTTCAAATCGGATGATTATAGAGAGAGAAAGGGGGGGGCGAATTATAGGGGAAATCGGAGGGGATGAGAGTTCTAAGGTTTAGATCCAAAAAAGGTCGGGTTTTGCCTTATAATTCTGTTTTCCGAACACGCATCGATCGATGCGTTTTGTTTCTATAACGCATCGATCGATCACATTCTTACGGCCCGGGCCATCTTGGTAATCGATCGATGCGTTTTTGTTCTATAACGCATCGATCGATGCGTTTTTAAAAAAACATACAAGATTTTCCGAGGAAATTCCGAGGAACAATTCAGATTGTCGATCGATCGATGGGATACTCTCATCGATCGATCACAATCTTACGGCCCGGTCCATCCTAGTAATCGATCGATGCGTTTGTGTTCTATAACGCATCGATCGATGCATTTTTAAAAAAACATACAAGATTTTCCGACGAAATTCCGAGGAACAATTCAGATTGTCGATAGATCGATGGGTTACTCTCATCGATCGATCACAATCTTACGGCCCCGTAAATCCTAGTAATCGATCGATGCGTTTTTGTTCTATAACGCATCGATCGATGCATTTTTAAAAAAACATACAAGATTTTCCGATGAAATTCCGAGGAACAATTCAGATTGTCGATAGATCGATGGGTTAATCTCATCGATCGATCACAATCTTACGGCCCGGTCCATCCTAGTAATCGATCGATGCGTTTTTGTTCTATAACGCATCGATCGATGCATTTTTAAAAAAACATACAAGATTTTCCGAGGAAATTCCGAGGAACAATTCAGATTGTCGATAGATCGATGGGATACTCTCATCGATCGATCACAATCTTACGGCCCGGGCCATCTTAGTAATCGATCGATTTGTTTTTGTTCAAAAACGCATCGATCGATGCGTTTTTTTTAAAAAAATTACGTTTTGAAACCCCAAACACTAGTTCGTCGGAATTTCCTCGGAATATTCCGAGGAAATTTCGAGGAAGAAGAGGGTTTCCTCGGAGTTCCCTCGGAATAATCCGAGGAAATTCCGAGGAAATAGGGTTTTTAAACCGAAAACAACGTTTTGCCGTTTGAATAACACCTATATAACCCTTATTAAGTGTCTTACGTTCATTATGAAGTCAAAAATTTGTTCCTTACCGTATAATTAACACTTTTCCGATTGTATGAACGAAATCTCGCAACATAAGAGAAACACTTATACCTTTTAACGAACGGTAAAGGGAATACTTTCAATTAGTTTTGAAATTTGTTATTTCATGGTTTATGCTCATGTATACAAAGAATCCTCAATGGTATGCATTACAATTGTATAAGAAATGAAATACGGCAAAAAAAATTGATGTTTTGAAACCCCAAACACTAGTTCCTCGGTATTTCCTCGGAATATTCCGAGGAAATTCCGACGGATATTTTACTATCTGTCGGAATTTCCTCGGAATATTTTCATTTTACCGGGCAAATATTTCGCGAAAATTGAAATTAGAATTCCGACGGAATTCCGACGGATAATGTCCGTCGGACCCTAGGTTTTATAACCACGAGCCCCTTCTTCTTCCCCATTTCTCTCTTCTTCCTCTGCGCCTCCTCTCTTTCTCTCCGGCGATTTCCCCCTGAAATCCGACGATATCTCCGGCGATCTCCCTCTTCTCTTACACAAATCATGTAAGGACCCTATCCCACTCTCTTAGGTTCTATTTGTTAGGTTTTTGTGTAGTTTTGATAGATTTTTGTTAGGGTGATTGGTTAGGATTGTGATTTGGTTGTATAATAGGTTTAGAATTGTGATTTGGTTGAATAATTTGTTTTGTTGAATTGATTTAGAATTTTTTATAATTTTTTTATTTTTTGTATTTATAAAATCGATTTTTGTATATAAAATCGATTTTTGTATTTTACAAAACGATTTTTCTATATAAATTCGATTTTTTGGATTTTACAAAAAAAAATTCTATATAAATTCGATTTTTTGGATTTTACAAAACATTTTAAATATCTATAAAACTTTTTTGTGATTAAATACTATTATTTGGGATTTAAAAATATTTTTCATATATATATATATTATTAAAACTATTTTTTGTAATTATTAAACAATTTTTATTTATTAAAACTATTTTTGTTTATTAGAACTATTTTTATATATTTATTAAAAAAATTTAATATATATAAATCTTTTTCTGTGATTAAATTATTTGGGATTTTTTTTTAATAAAAAAAATTAATTTATATATTTCTGTATTTATTAAATATATTTTTTTAATTTACAGGTCTCATGATGATCAGACCCGGCCTCGACAGCGTCGTGGTCGTGGTGGTACGGGGAGCCAGTCTCGGGATTCCAGCCATTTTCAGGATTCCCCTTCGCCCCACAGCTCCAACCATACATCTCCCTCTGCTGCACCCGCTCATGCTCCTCTCGCTCCCGCTGCTGCATCCGCTCCTGTTCCTCCGGGTCCTCCGGGAGTGATGAGGGTTGCGGAGTTGGTTCAACAGCCCGGTCGTGACCATCTTCCGTATCTCACTCCGTATCCACATGGACGGGGTCAAACATGGTAATTAAACATTTTTTTTTCTTTAAATTTGGATTCATTATTAACCGTTTGTTCTTTTAATAAGGTTCAACCGATCCGGGAACGGGATCAGCGCATGGATCAACCGTATGATGTACTCGGCCCTCGACAGTGGACATCCGACTTTCACTCACTTCCCAACCGACAAGCAGGTTCTGTGGTTTCGTCAGTTTGCGGTAAGTATTCTAATTTTTTACTTATATTTTTAATCTTTAATATAAATTTTCTACTAATTGTGTTTTTTTTTCAGCAAGAGTTCAACTGGAATTCCGATGAGACGCTCTTTATCTATCACCACTTCGTCCATAAAGTAATGGACAACTATGGGAAGCAGATCCACGAGTGGAAGAAGAAGTGGGAAATCAATAAGGTTCGATTTAATTTATTAAACAATTTTTTAATTTATTAAACTATTTTTTAATTTATTAAACTTTTTCTTTTTTTTTTAATTAAAAGGTCCCAAAGTCGATGAACGACACGGTCTGGAAGGAGTTGTGTGCGCATTGGGATAAGGAGGAGACGAAAGAAACTTCTTCCACCAACTCCACCAACCGCAGGAGCGACCGTAAAGGGAAGGGCATCTACAAGCATAACTTGGGTGCTCAATCTATTGCCACTCTCGGAGATCGCATGGTAAGTTCAACCGCTTTTTCTTCAATTATTTGAGTTTCAGAATTTAAATTTATTGTGCATTTCTTCTAATTTCTAATGTTTCTTTAATTTTATGTTTTTTTTCAAGGCGGAAGAAAATGATGGCGAGCCGGTCGATGATCTCGCCCTAATGAGGAGGGCGTATACCAACAAGAAGACCGGCCAGATTGATGACGGTCTTGTGAGGGACGTGGTCGACCTGGTCCAAACTCAGGTGGTAGACGAAGTGTCTCAGCTTCAAACCGAGGATGACGCTTCGACGGCTTCGACCAACTTGTCCCGGTTTCGAATCAACGAAATCGTTGAATCCGTAAGTTCTTTTTTTTTTAAGTTCAATTCATTTATTTCTTGGTTTAAATTTCTAAATTTGGCTTTTTTCTATTCAGTCGGTTCCAAAGAAGAAGGGACGTTTGTTCGGTTTGGGTCGTCGCACCCGGTCGGTTCCTCCTTCTTCTGCACCACCGCCCTTTGTTGATCCAGAAGTACTTACGGCTCAGTTGAAGGACAAAGATGATCGAATATCTTTGTTGGAGACCCAGATGGCGGCTCAACAGGCGGGCTATGAGGCACAGAGGAGGCTGAACCAGCAAATGATGGAGATGATGCAGAGGATGTACCCGAACGAGGTGTTCCCGGACGTGCCAGACCCGTAGTTTTTTTTTCCCCAATCTCGGAATGTTTTATTTTTATTTGTGAAACTTTGAATATTAATTAGTATGATTTCAATTTTACTTTTAATTTCATATTTTCGAATTTAAATTTCAGAAATTTTATTTTTTCAAAAAAATTAATATTTTTTACATTTCGAGGAAATTAATTATATTTTTCACTACATCGATCGATGCGTTTTTGAACAAAAACGCATCGATCGATCCGTTTTTTTTAAAAATATAGCGAGGGACATTTCCCTCGGAATTTTCCGAGGGACAACTCCCTCGGAAAATTCCGAGGAACGGATCCCTCGGAATATACCGAGGGAACAGTTCCTCGGAATAAACCGAGGAAAAAGTCCGTCGGTATACTCCTATCGATCGATGTATATATGTCCAAACACGCATCGATCGATGAACTTCCGAGGAATTATCCCGACGAAGTTCTACCTCGGTATATTCCGAGGACTTTTCCGACAAACAAGGGATCCTCGGAATTTCCTCGGAAATTTATTTCCTCGGAATTCCGTCGGAAAATTCCGAGGGATTTCAGAGGAAAAAAGAAATTCCGAGGAATTATTTCCGACGACGTATTTCGTCGGAATTGCGTCGGAATAACGATATTCCGACGAAATTCCGACGATTTTTTCCCTCAGAATCCTTGATGTTTTCTTGTAGTGATCCACCAGCCTGTTTGTTCACCTATTCTGTTCCATGGCTTGCACCTGTCAATGGCTTTCCTCAGGCCTCTTCATAACAGCAACATGACAATCATCAAGCGGTGCATGTGTGCTTGCTTCCTCTTTTATAATTATTTATGACTGGTGGAACGTGCTTCAGGAAGGGAAAGAACAGTATGGTGTAGATATGAAACAGGTTGCCAGCTGTCTTCTTCTCAGACAGGCTTTGTTATGACAAAACTTCATGTGAAGTTAACCAACACTGTTGTATTTAACCCTTCTCCAGATGCTTCCCACTCCGGAAACCTAGAGAAAACATCAAGAGAATTTCAGAGAGAAAGAGAACGAAAATCAGTGAGAAAAATTCAGGAAAAAATCAAGAAAAATTGTTGTGATCTAATCTTCAACCCTTGCTCAGTTTGTTGCTTGAGAAAGATTAGAAGTCCAGCTGCAAGCTTACCTTGGAGAAACCACCTGAGTTCATCCAACGGTTTAGATTTTGGGTCAAGGTGGAGTAAGCTTTAGGTATCCAACCAGTTTCAAAACTAATCTCTCAGGTGAGTCTAGATGGATGTTGAGTTAGATCAACAGAGTGCATGATTAAATTAAAGTAATGATGTTTTGTAAACACTTACTTGAAGATTTAATCAAAATGTTAAAGTGAGGTTAATCTTAATCTTAGTACTTTTTCTCAATTACTAATCTTAATTAAGGATAATCTTATTTTAATTAAAGATTAATCTTGGATTAATTATGATTAATTAAGGAATAATTACAGATTAATTCGGGAATAATCATAAGAAGTGAAATCATGTGAAGTCTTATTATATTCACTATCCCTAAAGTCCCCGCATTAATGAAGACACGATGATGGGGTAGTTCCCTGGAGACCGTGTACTGCATGACGATGCAGTGTCGGATTGTTCATAACAGACATTCGACAATGATGGTGATGCTAACTCACTAGTCTCGGTTAGCCTAGTAGTTTCTCGGATCTAGTTTATATATTGTATTATATGAGTATGGTAACGGGCGGGTGTTGTGGAAGTGATGTTTAAAATAAGAATTCACAATGATGATTGATATTAAAGTATAGTACTAGTACTTGCATGGTCATGTATATTCATTTGATAATTGGTTGGTTTATTATTGATTGTGTTGTGATTCTAGATTCACTGAGTAAACTAGTTGCTCACGTCTCATTTGTGTGTGCAGGTAACCCTTAGGCGGGAGACACTTTACTCTTTTGGACGGAAGGAGCGGCCAACCAGCGGTAGTATTTTGGTGTCCTTGCAACGTACCTTTTTTATGTATATTTACTTAAAACGTTGTTGGGCGATAGGCCGTAGGATAAAACTAAACACTTTGTAAGATGTTTAATGTAAGTAAATAATGTTTAAAAGATGTTTATAAATCAGGAGTTCTCATAAGGATTAGTCCTTGTCCAGGAAGACTAACTATCAAATATTGTTTTATCGGGTTAAAAAGGCTAAAGTGATATCCGATAGGAGCGTCTGTGATCTTTGGTTGTTGGTCCAAGTGGTCAGATATTTTCAGAACTTCGGGTCGACCATCCGGGAACATCGACCGTGTCATTTCCGGTTATCTACGATCGGAGGTGTCACAAAGGTGATATTAGGTTGCAAGTTCTCTAGTCGCTGCGGCTAGGCCATATTCGGATCTGGTATATGCTTACGCAACATCGATACATTAAATACCGGATGCATAGGCATATCGGGGAAGTTCTAGTCTATAGGCAACTTCTCCAACTCTAGCAACAATTCGGTATGGCCCAATGTAACGAGCAACTAACTTCCCAATTTTTACAAACCTATCATGAAGGTCCTTTGCGGATAGGCGAGCGTCGTATCAAGAAATTGAAGAAAAGAGAAATTTTTTGCAAGTTCAAGTATTTTGGGAAAGTGACAGAGAGTTGTTATAACATGGGAGGATGAAAATAAGTTCCGAGCTGATTACCCATAACTCTTCTCAAATACCCCAGTCGTCCAGTAAAGGGTGTACACTTGTATTTTGAGAATTCGGGGACGAATTCTTTTGAGGGGGGAAGAGTGTAATAACCCTCACGAGCCAATAAATTTTGGTGCCAATAAATTTTTGGTCGAGAAAAATCTCACTCGACCAGTTTTTAGTTCGTTCGACCAGGATATATAAAAATAAAAACCGATCCGGCAGACTAATTTCTCGACAGGACTGTCTGGTGGTCGAAAGACCTTCCCTTGATAGTTTTGGTCGAGTCTTAAATATTTGGTCGAATTTTATTAAACTGGACGTGATTTTCCAAGGGCAAGACGAGACCAAAAGACAAGGAATATTTGGTTGAAAAATTATTTAAAACGATCGACCAACTTACAATTTAATTTTTGAACTGAGTTATGTCCTCCACCAGCTTGTTTGTTCACTTATTCTGTCCCATGACTTGCACCTGCCTGCTTGCCTAGCTTCTTCAGTAAACAGCACATGACAATCACAAGCTGCATGTGTGCTTGCTTCCTCTTTTAATTATTTACTAGATTCTGACCCTTCCTTGAAAGGACGAGTATATTTTTTGTTTTACTTTAGTTTTAGAAATTAATTTTCACATTTTTATTTTTCTTTGTTATGATATTTGTGTTTTCTTTTTGTAATAAATTTTTATTAAGAAGAGTTTTGATAATTTGATTGAATTTATAATGTTGGATAACTATACATGTGCTATAGTCATTTCACACATTTATTTTGTAATATATTTGTAAACAGTTATTAATAATTTTTTTTAAAAAGTAACAAAGTATAGCTAGAAATGTTTTTAATATTCCCATAGTAATTAAATAAATAAAATTAGATGTTTTTCATTAAGTTTTCATTATTTGATTTCATATATTATCATCATAATGTTATAAATACACATAATAATTTGTCATGAATTAAATATATGAATTTTGTAAATTTTGATCCAGTATAAATGAAAGGGCCACGTGAGTTGTTTAAAAGTTAAAACCAATTGTATTTATCTAAAAAAATCGTGACATATCAAGGCCTAAGGCCCAAGTTTTGATCATCGCCCGACAAAATTCGAAATTGAGATTAGTAAGATTGATTTGGTTAGGTAAAAATAGGAGTTGTTATCTTCGTAGTCCTTAAAAAAAAGGACATTAGTGGTTATGGAACTGGTTATGGAACTGGTTTGTTATTTAGATGCCGTGTAATTTAACGTTTATAACCAGTTATATTTAGATACCGTATTATTTTAAATTGGACTGAATTAATATCAACTGAACATGTTCCTAATTTAATAGTATTGATGATTGGCTAGAAACTGCTTTATGGGAGGAAAATGACAGTACAACACTACCAGAAATGTGAATATTAATAACAGAGCAGGATAACATTTCTTTCGATTCTGCTATAGTTGACATACCTCTTAGTTTTGGATACTGTTTGTGAAAATGCAAACACTATATTTAGTCGATCCAATTTTAATTATGCTAGCGCTGTCAATTTGAAATGCTATGCATAATTAATGCAAAAGTCTCCTAACATTATTTGTAGATAATACAATTTATTATTTTTTTAGAAATTATTTAGCTTCCAATATATTTTGATTAGTCAGAAAAATAATATATAAAAATGAATAAAACTAATAAAAATTGTGATACAAGCCCTCAAACATACTAGATCATTAAGCATGATATAGACAAAACAAAAACAAAAACAAATGAAAGAGAACAAGAAAAACCAAAGTTCAAAACTTAAAAATGATCTTTTTAAGGATCATTGCCTTGGATGTTATCCAGATACACCTGCTCCTTGGCGACTCTTTTCTTTTCCCTGATTTCAAGAACAGCTCTTAGAACCTGACTCCTTCCTTTGTTTAGTCCAATAGTCTTCATCGGAGAGTAATTGACTGGGTTCACGACCTGCAAGGGCTTCCCAGTCTGCCACAAAAACAAGGCCATGTAACATACACCCATAAATGATCGCATGATATAGAACAATCTGATACATCAAGCTTCCTCTAACTCACAACAAATGTGTAGCTATTAATGAAATGTATAATCATCTGAAGAATGAAGAATCATGAGCAGCCGAATCCTTGATAGGCTTATGTGGAATTCTCATACAATGTAAACTACCATCAACATTTTGGTCATAAGTAAACAGAAACATGAATCAAGTCTGGCTATCCCCTGCATATATCATCACACATTTACCAAGATTATTATTAAACAATAGAATGATTTTTTCACTGAGACATGTCAAGAAAATCAGCCCAAACAATTTGATCACTATTAATCTCTTGAAAGATGATGAAAATCCTTACAATGGAAGAGATGCTTGGAGAAAGTTTCAAAAGGGATAAACTCCACACAACAGGAACCTCTCAGCCTTTTCACAACGAAAATCCTTATAATGGAAGACATGCTTCGAGCTATCTCCTCCTCCTCCCGCCTCATACACCCTAAACCATAATACAAAGAACCATTACACAGAGAACAAAACGTCACACAGAGACTATTATCAATATAAAATAGCTACTAAAACACAGAGATAAGATTAAAAAAATATTCAAGACCAGAGACGAGATGGTGAAGACCAGATACAAACCATTACACAGATACAAGATAAACCAGAGAAAAGATAAGTTGGATAGTCAAAACCTCCTAGGTGAGAATATCAGCAGAGATGATATGATCGATGTGTGTAACAGAGACTGACACTCAAGACATAAATTCTAGACCCAGAAACAGAAAGTCAAGACAAATCGAAACCCAACCTAAAAACCCCAAATCGAACCCTGAGAAAAACTAAGAAAAGAAATTACCCAAGAAATTTAACTCGGCTGGCCGTGGACAAAGACGATTGGAGGTTTTTCGGTGGAAGCCATGAAGAGACTGGCCGGCCTATTTTTAAACATGTTACAAACCATTATAGTTTTAACCTACGACCTATCCTCAAACAACGTTTTACAGTAAATATACAACAAAGGTTCGTTGCAAGGACAACAAAACTACCGCTGATTACGCCGTTCCTTCTAGTTTTCGTTGCAAGGACAACAAAAACTACCGCTGATTACGCCGTTCCTTCTAGTCCAAAAGAGTAAGTCTCCCGCCTAATGGTTACCTGCACACACGAATGAGTCGTGAGTAACAACATACTCAGTGAATCTATAATCATAACACATTAAATCATCAACACAAGCAATCACAATAATGCATAAGTATGATCACTCAAGTACTAGTACATATTCCATCATTACAAATCTCGTCCTAAACATCACATAAATATCACCCGTCCTTAGTTCATAATTATATTTATATATATAGGTATATGCTAAACCCGAAACCACAAAAGGCTAAGAGCTTAGCGGGTAACTAAAATAAATAAAAATAATTAAAATTCATCTCCTTCGGATAATCACTTTATGAACACCCAAAACTGGATTGTCACCCAGTACACAGCCCTCCGTGCCTTCGTACATCTTGAAACGTTACGTGAACCACGTACGAACAAGCGACGACGGCTCTTCGTATTATGGGGATATTTAAGTAGTGTGTATTGACTAAGACTTCATATGATTATTACTTCCACGAATTCTTAAGTTTATGAATGCATATATAATTAGTACTTGGGAACAAGTACTAAGTGTTGGGGTGGATTTACATACTCCTTCAAGGCCCATTAGACAATAAATTATGTCTATTTTACTATGAACCCTAGCTTCTTCTTTGTATAAATAAAGAGATACCTCTCTTTATCAAGGGGATTCTCTTTTTTTCACTTAGATCTAGAACACTTCTTGTAAAGAGTTTATGGATTTTTAGACTTACTTTACACTTGTAATCATACTTGTAATACAATCATTGATCAATAAACTCTTTTTGATGTTCATTTTCCATTTGATTTTGATGTTGATTTCTCTTAAGCCTCAAGAATCTAAGAAATCTAATTCTTAAATTCTTCATTGTATGAATCCAACGAACACTCCATTTATGGTTCAAACAGTTGGCGCTAGAAGGAGGGGGCCAAGGAGAACAATCTTCATAGCATATCAAACTTGGAAGAATCAAGATCTAGTTAAAAAAAAACAAAAAAAAGAATGAAGCAACAATGTCGTCTTGTTTCTTCACCAAGACACGACTTTGGTTCAACGGAGCAAGGGATATTGACCGTAACAGGTCAAAGTTTGAAGCTTTCTTCAACCAACGAAAAAGCTTTGCTTTTGACGAACCCACCAAAGAGCCGAAGATTCTCATCAGCTTGTAGTCTCATCCTTTGCTCATGAAGATTATGTGGTGCTGCTTCAGTCTGCGTCCGCCGGTGAAGCTCTCAGGGCTGCTCGAGCTTCTTTCCAGTCCATGAAACATGATTTTCCCTGATGCCTAAGATGGACTGGGTTTGTTGAAGTCAAGCTAGAGTCTTGGAATTTCATCAATCTTGTGGCTATAGGAAGAGGACGATGACAGAGACCGATGACGTCGAAGACGCAACTTCTCTGTATGATACAGAACATCGAGAAGAACCAACAAACCGCTTGACACCATTGATAAACAGATCAACAGCTCTGAGATTCCTAAGGAGTTTCTCTAAACGTGTTGAAGGAGATGAAGAGAGACGCTGCGAGAGTTCTCGATCTGGAATCAAGCACACGTCTTGTTCGAGGAATTGATTCAGAGAGCTTCTAATTGCGTTGCTTCTCCTCTTTCCACCCGATGGCACCACCGCGACCTCTGTTTCTCCGGCGAGTTTGTCAAGTCTGAGCAGATGTTTGCGACCACCAGATAGCACCACCGGAGATGTTATCACCGATCAAGAACATCACAGCTCTGGTCTTTGCGTTCAAGGTCGCTGCGTTCTTGGTCTCGCGCAGTAACCATTTCTCTGGACCTCTTCCTGACTCCCACAGCCATTGCTCCAAGATGAAGAACGTGAAGTCTCTCATGTTTCTATGTTCAGGGCCAGACCATGACAATATCACCAGTGGAAATGTTATCACCGACCTGTAACATCACAGTTCTGGTGCTATTCTTGTGCTGGTGGTGGCTTCAACATCGAGCTTCTTCAGACTCACGAGAGAACCGATGGAAGCTCAACCTCATGATGCTCATGAACTTGCTTGCAACTCTTCATAGTCGCTCTCTCTCTCGCAAGCCCTTGTTGGAAGTTGAGCTCATGAGCATCTATCCCAAAGGCTCCTCTTCATCTCGGCTTTGTCTTGTCACGAGCGGTTCGCGAGATCAACGAGGAAGTGTCATCAGACTGTCATCAAGCTCTTGCTTCTACGTCAAGAGAGCTCTCCCGACAGGCTTGCCACCACCGGCACAAGCTCCTCATGATTATATTGAAGACATGGCGTCATCTCCTTCATCAGTAGATCCCGCAATGGATCACTGCAGAGATCACAATTCTTCTCGTTCTCGACATTCGGTCTCGGCAGTCACGAGAACTCAGCTTGTGATTCTCTTCAAGATGGATTTTGGTTTCACATCGGAATGATGAGAACTCGACACACCTTCGTGAAGACAATATATAGTAGAAGAGAGCACATCTCTATTGTTCTTACACGAACAAAAGGGAGAGGATGGGGATGGGATTCTTGTCGTCTTACCTCACGAACCAGCTCCACAGCTCGTCACGTACACCATCCCTTCACGGCAGAGATAAGTCCTTTTGTTAAATCATCACATGCTTAAACCCACATCTGAAGTTGATCATTTCACGACTAAATACCATTTCCTGTTCAAACAGTTGGCGCCCACCGTGGGACTATTAGCAAAGTAACGTCGATAAGATGGCGGCGAGCAACGACGGTTCTTCTTCCGGAGAAGTGCGCAAAGCTCTCGACGTGATGCCTACGCCTATTCCAGCGCCACTACCAACACGCGTCCATAGAAACTATCATGGCGCGTCTCGCTCAGCAAGACGCAGCCCAGAAGGCGGCGACCGATCAAATTGTGGCTCTCGGAAAAATTCTCACCCCTCTCGCTGCGTACGTTGAAGCCTCGGCGGTGCAGTGCCGATGACATCTGTTTAACATAGACCAAGCGACCGGCGCGGCCCCAGCGCATGCTGAAGATCAAGATATCAACAACGGCGATACGGCTCAAACCCCTGGTGGTCCTGACGCCCATACCATAAACAAACTCGCCGCCATAAAGCAATCAGTCCTCGACATCGCCTCTAAGATCAATAAAGTGACGACGTCTGCGCCACAAATCGAGCGCGTCCTCGCAGAATTCCTCCGGACGCCGTTCACAACCAAAATTAATCGGGGGTTCGACTCCGAAAGATGGAGAAACTCCGTCTTCCAACCTTCGATGGTGTTTTCGACCCCCCTCCGCCCACGTCCCACTCCTTCAACATCGCCTATGCGATGTG